>NC_136697.1:24356327-24628827 GCF_947650265.1 Symphodus melops | reverse complement strand
AAACAACAGCATCACAAAGCCCATTATTACATCACTCCAGCCTGCTTTTAACACACACAGCTCAATGGAATTGAACCCTTTTAGCCGATGTGATAACCTTTGACTTTTTGGAGAAGGCTCTTCACAAGATTTGATAACCTATATTGCAGGGATTTGCTCTTATTGAGTCACAAGAACATGAGAGAGGTCAAGCGAATTTTAAGCTCAACCTGAGGGTGTCTGATCCGGGTTGGTTCAGTTCAGGTCAGGGCGAGTCAAGTTCTTCAAGACCAAACTGGAAAATGAGTTTTATGCTGAAACAAGGAAAGCTCCAAGATTTGGGAGAGATCTTTTTAGTATGTTGTCAAACCCTCCTTCAGTTCACATTCCTGCAGGTTTCCAATACCGACACCTCTCATGTAGACGATTTACACCATGTACCCTTTTGCATCGAGAAGAGACACAAGAGGCTTAATGTATTCACTTCTGCAGTGATATTAGAAGCTCAAACTGCTGCCAGTGATGTGGTAGAAAGGTCAAGAAAGTCTGCTTTAAGTGCAACTTCATCCAGCCTCTCGTTCTGTGCGAGAACAAAACTAAGCTTTTACATGAACAGTAAAAAACGGAGCTGTACATTTTGCATCTTATGAGAGCTCAACACCAGAATAACAAGCTCAAAGCTTCACTTAATTTGGGATCAATAATCTTTTTAAAAAATGAGACTCCCGCTGAGCTCTAAACAGTGTGAATGATAAATAGAGCAAAAGAGAAGTGGACGTGAAGCCGTGTGGGAAAGCCAAAAACAAAGAACCAGAGAGAGAGAGAGAGAGAGAGAGAGAGAGAGAGAGAGAGAGAGAGAGAGAGAAGGAGGAGGGAGGTCAGCAAATGTGTGAAAGTGTGAACAGACTTGAGACACGGTGACCTGGATGTGTGGAGGGAGAGAGGGAGCTGAGAGAGAGAGAGAGAGCTTCCATGTACTGTATATCATGACTTTTTTAAAAGTCTGCGCTGTGTGTTTGCGTCCCTCTGAATAAGCCCAATGTCAGCACAGCTCTATTAAACTGCTCTGACTTTGATTGAGAGGCAGGGAGTAAGGGGAGAGAGAGAGAGAGAGAGAGAGAGAGAGAGAGAGAGAGGAAACACGGGACACTCATGTTTTATTCACACAGCAAATATACAATCGATGTCTCCTTATATAATTCATGCTTCGTTTTAAATATTTCACTGTCAACAAGCCAATTAGCAATTAAAGAAGGCAGTGCATTCATGTGTGTGTGTGTGTTTGCAACTTTAATCATGTGTTCCTCTATGTGTGCGCTTATTTTTAAGCCTTTTACCCCGCTCTCTCGATCTGTGTGCATTTCTATTTGTGTGTCTGTGTGTGTGTGTGTGTGTGAGTTTTTGCGCATGTGTCAAAAGAGTGATGTGAGGGTAAGAAATGAGCCGAGCCTGCCAAACACGCTGTTGGGTCTGGGCAACCCAGAGAGAAAGTGTATCACGGAGGGGAAGGAGAACAAGTGAGGGGGGAAGAGGAGAGTGTGTTTCAGGGGGTGTTTGGTGTTGTGGGGGTTCGTAGAAAGGAGGAGGAAGGAGTGAAAGCCTAGATTGAAGTTTGATCTGTTTGTTCTCTCCCCCTCGTCCCACTTACATGTCCCCGTGGAACCCAGAGAAGGCAGGCAGGGCTGGTGTGTCTGTGTGTGTGTGTGTGTGTGTGTGTGTGTGTACATGAGAAACACACCGACACCACCTCATAGACCGAGAGAGAGAGAGAGAGAGAGAGAGAGAGGGAGGGGGAAAAAAACAGCCAAAACAGATCGAGATAAACAGATAAACAGGCGGATAGAAATAGACAGAGTGACAGCGAGTCGGTGAAAGATGAGAGAGCAGAGACATGAGCTGGAGAGGGCAACAGAGACGGAGAGATGAAGACTGTGGGAGATGAGTTTTTTCTTTTTTCTTTTTTTTTAAATAACACATCATGAACACACGTGCGCAAACAGAAATACACACAAGCAGCAGGGAGTGATTGACAGGCACCGACAGACACGCCTACAGACTGAAAAAAGGATGAGGGGAAAGAGAGTGACAGAGGGAGTAGGAAAGACAGAGAGAGACGCAGTGATCCACAGCCGTATACAAATCGAAACAGACAGCAGAGAGACAAACAAAAAAGACAGACACACAGAGAGACCAAGTGACAGTCACTTGCTGTATTTGTCTGTTTGCGTCCTCGGATGCTCCTTTAAACACCTCCTGACCCGCTGGTTTTTGCACATAAACATGAGGGTTTTTTTTTCTGCCTACAGTATGCCTCGACAGCAGTGATTCATGTGAGAAATCCTGTTAGGAGGGCTGCTCATAGTTGTTGTTTTTAACTCCCAGTTTTCTTGGCAGTGTCTGTCTTTTGCAGGGAAATCATCTGCAGCACAGGAAATGATGCATTTTTTTTTTTGGTTTGTTTAAAACAAACTGAAGAGGAAGTCAAGTATCTGCCATCGCAGCCTAATGTTGCAACCAAAGCAGATCGAGGAAAAGGGCTTCATCTTTTGTTGGACATGGAGGATTTAAGAGGCTTCATCATGCACCCGATAGGTTTATGTGTCATGTCCTTCAAAGTTTGCATTTTTAGACTTGCAATGAGATGACAAGCGCCAAATAGTGTCACAGAGCCGTATTTCCTGCAAACTTAGAGGACACAGCTCTCACATGTAACCTCCGAAAGAGCCAAACAGAAGGAATTCCAATTCTGCAGAGGGGACCGAAAAGTTTGAAATAAAACATGAAATTAGACACCAAATAGATGAAAGTTAAACAACATTAAGTGTTTTTTAAATTTTTATTAAAGACAGAGTTGGCTACTTTGGAGAAACCAGCGGGCTCAATTTTTCTAGAATTAAACTGGGAATGTTAAATTTGCGCGCTTGTTGTCATCTGTAACTGTTATTATCTGTTATTTTATCTTTTGAAGACATTTGGACAAAGTGTCTGCTCTTTGCTGACAGACGCTTGAAAGCAAAGACTCTGAGCTCACATGCAGGTAATAAGTCAGCTGGGTCTTTTTTTCAGTAATCCAAATGAAATCCACTTGAATAAAAACACAACATATGAATAATGTTATTTGGACTTTGCAGGGAAATGAAAGTTACACCGTTCTCTAAACCACTGATACTTTGAAGTGCTTGTTGTAGTTAAAGTGAGACGACAGAACAAATATACTGTATACCAGAATTTGACCTTGATATCTGTTTGTTCGTTCATTCGCCATTTCAAGCTAATTTTTCAGCAGGGAAAATATTTGACTTTGAGTCTTGTCAAGAAGAGCTGTAACTCAGCTCATAGTATTAGGTGACAGCTCTAAAAGCTCATCTGACATTCGCTTCTTTTTTAAAGAAGTCCTCAGAAGATTTAAGCGTTGGACTGTCACCATGGAAACAGTGAAAATCATCACCTTGCAGAGACTGATTATGATAGATACATAAATAAATCAGAAGTCTTAAATGTGTTTGACAGGGAGCTTGTTTGACTGACGGGTGTCTTGCACGTTGTCCACATGGGTCCCATCATGACATCAGCATCACAGCAGGTTCATACTTCCAGTGTCCACACTGGATTTGTTAAGCCACAGCACTACAAGTGTGAAAAGATGACTCAGTTCACAGTTAGACGTATAAGTGAAGCGGGTGCCGTCAACCCAGCAGGTGAAGACAGAGACGCAGTGATTAAGGTGAAAAGAACCTGTTTCATCTCCACAGATGACACAGAAGCCTGAAAAGAGAATACACCAGGGTGGTTGCTGCTACTCAGGCTTTCCTGTTGTTTATAGTGGGCAAGCAAAACACTCACAGATACTACCACAGATACTACAGTATGTCAATATTTTCTACAGTCTTCGGTCAACACAAGCTCTGACAGCCAGAAAAAAAGCGTGCCACCCACTCAAATCTGAAATTTCATCAACAGAGTGAAGAACCTTTGCAGGCGTCTGAGCTCTGCCGTTCTGTCACAGCGTCTTTGCTTTGAGGGGCTGCAGCTGTGCTTTCCCTCGCTTCTGCTGCTGGTAGAGAGAGACAGAGAGAGAGAGAGAGAGAGAGAGAGAGATTAAGAGCAAGACAGCTTCCATTTAGAGCAGTGATCCAGCCTATTACCTTAATTCTGCCCTCGCAGCAAATTTTACTAAGATCACTTTTAAAAATGTATTTTCCCAAAGACAAACTTAATTTAGGGTAATTATCGGGCCAAAAGCTGTAACGGTGTCCTCGAGACAATTTGTCAGTGAACTGGGGAGTCTCTCAATCCAATTGGAATACCATGTCAATCCACTTTATCAAAGTTTAAACTAATGATGTTCAACCGGTAACAGTTCAACATGAAGCTCTGTGTACCTTCCCCCGCAGCACTGATTCTACTCCTATTGAGTTGGAACTGGTACTTCTTCGATTTTGTTGATTGTTCTTCATCGTACCTGCTCACTATTAATGTTCTGACTATAGTGATGTAGCAATGCCGTGCAATATAACACGGCATGTGTTGCCTCTGTTTATGTCTCCAACACGATGCAAACACTGGCAGAAACTTTACTCAAAACAACAATATGAAGGAATTTCATGAGATGCTCACCGAGAGTCTCAGTGCCACTGCACTGTTGTGAGACACACGTGGTGCTGTAATGTCGACCCTTCTTCGATAATGTCCATTTGTTTACATACAGAGAGTGCAAGTATGTGGTGAAAAGCTTAACGACCATATCCACTGACAAGGTAAAGTCATAGATTTTGCACAGATATGCCTTTAAGCAAGCCTCTTTGGCAGCTTGTTAGCACAATGTTTATATGTGGAGGACGTGTTCAACTGTTGCCATGACACCTATGGGATGTCGTAAGTTTGAAACTTGATCGAAAAGCCCTGTTTCCACCAAGCGGCTGGGTTCAGTTCGGTTCGGTACTAATTTATTGGCGTTTCCTCCGTCAAATGTTGAGAATGATACAAAAAAAAAAGGGATCCACAGGCTACACTGTGTTGGGCTGCTATGTCACAAAATGAAGGTAAGGTCAACACAAGCAAGTTCAGGGTTTACCTTACCGAAGTGAACCAGACTGGAGCGCTTGGTGGGAATGGGGCTGAAGACAACTGGACTTGGTTGACGATCTTGATGACGTTTCACCTCTCCTCTGAAAGCTCCAATAATATTCTCATATGCTTCTTAATTACTTTGATTGACAGACTAGTGAGATGATGATTGATTATCGTTTTATCATTGAAGATTGGAAACATCGATGCTACAGTATAAAAACATGGCTCTTAAATTAAGCACTAGAATCCACAAAGTAACTCTACATCTAAAACATACAGCCTATGACCAAGCCCAAATGAGCACATACAAACCTCAAGTGCTCTTTTTTTGTATTATACATTCTTTGCAATAGTAAGATCCGATCTTCAAAGTCTGAAGCGTGGAAGTATCTAGCAGTTGCATCAGAGGGGAAAAAATGATGAATGTTGAATGCTGTTGGGCCTGTGAAGTTCTGACAAAAAAAAGGGCCTCCAACGCACGACTTTGGCAAGCTTTCACACCCTGTCAGAGCAGCACTGTTACATCTATGCATTAAGAAGAGCAGAAGCTGCATGAAAAACGTCAGGCATCCGCTGTGGGAAGGCAAAAGAATTACAAGTGAATTTTTGAAATGCAGAGGGGAAAAAAATAAAATGTAAATTAGGTGTGTTTCCATCAGACGCTTGAAGAAAACAAAATTAAATTTCCTCACAGACTTTCGAGAGCTGATTTCTATTTGGCAAGTTGTTATCGTGCTTTCGTGTCGGAGAGTGTAAGTGGTATTTCATGCTTTCATTTTCAAGATGGAAATCAAGGAATGCACTTTGCATACTGTTGAGCACTGGCTGAGCATTACACCTGAGAGAGACAACACACACTGTTTCCTTTTGGCTGCAGGTCACAGTTTGCACAATCCAGCACACACAGAATTTCTTAACCTGCAGACCTTCCTTTTTTACCTCCAGTGAGCATAAAACCTGACATTTACATTCAGCTTTTCTATTTCTTGGAAGGAAGCCCAGTTTTTCTTCATGCTGTGTTACTGCAGTAACTGCATGAAATTCACTTTTTTTTGCACTATAACTCGTTAACAATAACACCAAAGCATATGAACGTTTCAGTTGCGTGGCCTTCTTTCAACTCTTTTTTTTTTTTATTCATCCCTTAGATTAAAAGTACCCTCATCTCGGTTTGCAGCTGATTTTTTTTTCATATGTTATATTGTTTGAAGGGCCATAGTGAGGTTATTTCTCTTTTCACCATTTCACTTGACAGCAGAATCTCATCTCCTCTGCCTCAGTGGAGCTCACATCACCAATTCTTATTGAAGGGGAAATCGCACAGCCATTGCTGAGCAAGGTCGTTATTTGGATAATGACTAATCTGCTCCCGACTTAATTCCATTCCTCTGATCCGACGTCCAGGTTGCAGTCAGAGGATGTGGCTAATGATGTGGCTGCAGCGTTGTCTGGGAATGCAGAGGGGGAAAACACACACACACACACACACACACACACACACACACACACACTAACGCACACTAACACTAATGGACAATAGTTGCAGACATTTGCTTGTAAGTCAGTCACTTGCTCATATACTGTAAGCACTATATGAGTTTGTCCAATGTCATGCACTGACACAATGTTGTTAAAAAAAAAACCTCCACTATTTTTTTCCCCTCAACCTCCCCATAAAAACACATTTGTTTCCACATCACTCTCTTCTGTCATGGAAATATTCTTCATCTTCTCATGCTAGTCCTTAACGCTCAAGTCATCAAAGAAGTGTTTCATTAACAAC
This sequence comes from Symphodus melops, assembly GCF_947650265.1. NCBI lineage: Eukaryota > Metazoa > Chordata > Actinopteri > Labriformes > Labridae > Symphodus > Symphodus melops. The sequence goes on along the minus strand of NC_136697.1, from coordinate 24,621,995 downwards.
ACAAAACTTCCATCTCACCTGAATCTATGAATTTATAACCAACTGTTTCTCTCTTATTTTGGCCAGCATCATCTTGTGTTTTTTCTTTAGAGCAACATCAGAGTGTATATGGAAAAGAGGGAGGAGCTAAAGAGAGCATGCTAGTGTTAGCTTGGTTCTGAATGCCCATTTACAGCTAATTGGGAAACTATTATTTTGGCTTATAAAAACAGACTTTAAACAAAATGTTGTCATAAAAAAACTCCTTTGACTCCATGAAAGTCATCATCAATCAAAAAGAACGCTTTTGCTTTGAGCCTTTTTCATTTGGACGATGTTAGGTAGACTTTCGCAATTCAAACAAATCAAATTTTCAGAAAGTTTGCCCGGGTAAAATTTGATGAGATGTACGATTCTTTTCTCTTTGACTTCGATACAATCGGACTAACTTTTTCAACCAGTAGAGTCGCCCCCTGCTGGCCACAAGAATGCATCTTACAGGCATAGCAGCATCAGCATCACTTTCAGACCCAAAGCCACCTCTTTGCTTAAATAGTAATTATACAGATTTGAACAACAAAAACACACTCGATCTCATACATGCTGATTAAACTTAAACTTATTATTAATGTCACAGTTTAATACGCAGCCAGACATTTAAATCTGCTTCAAATCGATTTTTTGGTTTGGCTATGTTCCACTGCACGCTTTCATTTAATATTACCTGTTTCATACTCTCTTACATGTGAAATCCTTTATCTACCTTTTGCTTCCCCTGACATTAATCACTGCAGCAGCGTGCCTTCTCCTCACATTGACCATCATTTGAACACAGTCTTTTTTATTCTTCCAAAATCAGGTCTAACTAGTTCATTCAAATAAAAGTGAAAAGGTCGACACTTTCCAAAAATGTCCTCTCCCAAACAAAATCTCTGGGTCACTGAGTCCTCACAAAGATAGAAATACCGCAGCACACACACTCATCCATGAACATCCACGCACTTGGTCTAATTTGTATCGAATGCAACATTCACAGCATTGACCTGCTCAGTCATACGCACTCGTTCTAACATGCACCAAAAAACACACATACACATAAACAGAACTTCCCTCCCCTCCTCTCTCGCTCTCACACACATGAACACACACACACACACACACACACACACACACACACACACACACACACACACACACACACACACACACACACACACACACAATTGCCTCCCTCTTCTCACATGCCTTTTCACTCCATGCTCATTTGGTGATGTTAATGCCAGCAGACATGTACAGTGTGCTCTAACAGCGGAGGGAGGGGAGGGTGTGGGTGTGTGTGTTTGAGCGTGTGTATATGTGTGTGCAAGCGGATATATGTGTAAATGCGAGTGTGCATACATGTGTGTGTACTTACCGCTCTTAAAAACCAATTAACAGCGCACAGCAGCAGCCGCCCCCCCCTCCTCCAAATGAAGAGGTGAATTAAACATCACCAGGACCAGATGGAACGAAATCAGAGAGAGAAAGAGAGACGGATGAATAATTGAAGACAGAGGGGATCATAAAAAAAGAGGGAAATAAAACTGAAATAAGAGATGAAATGAAATGTAAGAAAGCAGAAGTCAATTAAAGAGGCTGAGACAGAGCTGCAGGGGGAAGCAGAAAGGAAGAGAGGGGAGGGTTTGATACAAGTGTGTGTTTTTGTGTGTGTTTGTGAGCGTGTTCCTGTCGTGTTATGTGTGCGTCTCTCCTGCCTACTTTTCCGGAAAACAGTCAACTAACACAACCCAGTTAGTTGTTTGAAGTCGACAGTGGCATAATCAGGTTGGTATAGCGATGATTAGAGCGTGTTCTCTTTCACGAAACTGAACTTCACTGGAAATGAACGCCGCTCTGTTCCTGAGCGTGTCGTGCGTGAGTGACAGAAAAAGGATCCACTTCCAAAAAAGCTCTTCAGGAGAAGCTGCGAAGTAGTGGCTGCTGCCGGTTTTACAACACTCGCATTTGAATCAGTGAGAAGTTCTTGTATGAAGTAGGTCTCCTGCATGTTTATGTATGGATGAGAAGTGTGCCTTGAATAGATTTCTCGGGGAGAATAGTGGTAAATGGACTTAGCGCTTTAACACCACATGTCACACATTCACACACTGGCGGCAGTGGCTGCTGTTTAAAGTGATTATCAGAAGTAGCTAATTTCATTCAAACACACATCTGCTGCAGACGAAGCAGCAAGAGTAATTTGGGGTTTGGTGCCTGCCCAAAGACACATTAGACATGTTGCTGCAGGATCTGGGAATCGAACCCTCGACTTTTTGGTTGTTAGACGACAACTCTACCAACTAACCAGCCCAATATTCAATAGAATATGGTTTTATCTTCTTTATATGTAACGTTTGATGAGTTAACATTTATGTTAATTTGTCAGGATATAAAAGAACATTTGATGGATTAGTAGATGTTTCAGATCAGAGTTTGTCTAATTAATAAGAACATTTTAACTTATGGTGTACTGGATGCCTGGGATGTACTATCTCTCTTGTTGGGTTTCGGTTGTGTAGTGTTGTGTCATTCCTAACGGTTATCATAATTACTTGTTACAAGGTCGTTGTGTGTCTCAGTTTTATTTACTAAAAGGACGTCAAACAGGATTAGAAACCCTGACAAACCACAGTCAGGCGATCACAACATGATGTGAACAAACCCTCAGGTTACACTCACCCAGAGGAAAGAAGGACCCTGAACTGAAACTGATCCAACATGCTTTTTTTGCATCGACTGTTTCAAGTGGATATAAAATGTTGTGTTTCCACTTTCACTGACCTGATTTTGTCGTGGTGGCAAGTACTCAACTCCAAACTGAGAGCACTGTCCCTCAGTCCCAGCACATATACCCTGAGTATCAGGGGAGAAAACATTGCTTAGTAAACAACCTTTAAAGACTGTCAATATGTATGAAAGTTGATCTTTGCAGTAGGACATTATGACTATGCGTAGTGTTGTGTCGTGGCGGTATGCACGTGAACAGTTTTACTATCAAGTGTAGTGGCAGAGGGGATGTGATAGGGTCATGACATCTACATGTGTACGATGTGTCATTGTCACTGCACAGACACAGACTGCCAAGATAATCGGTGACAGATGAATTCCATTTTAAACGTTGTATATAGAAACCTTCAGTTCAACAAGTAACCTGCAAACTGGAGACTTTCAGCCGAATGCATGTCCTTGAGCAAGGCACCAAATCCCAAACTTGCTCATTGGCTCCTTTTATGTGCAGCCCTTCACTCAGACATCTCTCCATTAGTGCATGTCTGCATGTCTTTTGATCCCCAGGCCTTTGTGACAACACAAACATGTTCATGGCACGCCGCAAAAGCCAATTGCAATGTGCACAATTTAATTAAAGAAAGAGACGGAGTGACGGTGGATCAGATATTTTTGTGTCCGAGCTATTTGGATCTCTAAACTTCATTCCATCGAAGTCAAGTGTTGTGTGAGGGAAGATGTCTGCGTGATTGTATCCAGTCACGCTGTCTCGTTGGGATTCGGGGAGAGTAATTGAGTATATTTGTGAGTGCGTTTAGATTTGAGTGTGCATTTTACTCTGAGGGCATTTGTGTAGTTTGTGCAGTGAGTGTTAATGTGTGTGTAGGTGTGTGTGTGTGTGTGTGTGTGTGTGTGTGTGTGTGTGTTGTTTGGTAATTGCCTCTGCCTTGGCTTTGTTTTGTGTTTATGTGCTTGTGAGTCATGCATGCAGTTATATGTGTGTATTGGTGTGTGTGTGTTTCTGCTTCATGGTAGTTATTGCTCCTAGATGAGCTTGTGTGTGCATGTGTGTGTGTGTGTGTGCGCGTGTGTGTGTGTGTGTGTGTGTGCGATTTCCAATAACGGCTGGCTTTGCTCAGCATCTCCTCTGCTTGGCATCACGCTGCTCCTCTGTTCTGCTGGAAGTGTTTGCGAGGGGAAATAAAAGCGTCGTTTGGTGGCGAGGGGGGACACTGGGAAATCACTGAGCTTCTGTTTACAGCAAACACGGAGCGCACCCGGGACACAAAGTTATGATCTCGCTGCCTGTCCCTCTGTGTGTGTCCCGCTCAGTGCTTCTCCCTCTGCTCTCCTGTGCACCTCCGTCAGATCAGGGCTGCGAGCTTCAGGGGTAGAAATGTCACATGAGTGATATTTCCTAAAGCATCAGAATTAACAAGGCAGCAGCAACCACAACGTCCCTCACGGCCAATCAGGAGCACACAGGTCACTGTATCCTGACCTTTGTTTGAAAATGACTGCAGGGACACATGGCTCTGTAATGTGACACACAGCTATTTTCTCTTCCAACTTTTTGTGTGCATTATAAGTCTCCATCTCCCCCATGCTCCGTCGCCTGACATCACTTCAATGAGGCAATCAATACTGCAGAAACAGCAAACCGATAGCCAAATAAAATATGATGAAACTATGCATAGAACATGGCATGATAGAACAGGATGGATGGATTCTCGTGGGGAAACACAAAATGTACCGAGCTAAAAAGCTGTCAGTGTTTCCGCCGTTATACAAGCAGCTTGCTAATTGCTAAGTTGTCGATTGTTTGGTATGTGACAAATTCGATGAACCACAAGACGGTCTGACTTTAGCGGAAACGGGACACATAGCTACCTCCCAAAGCGGAGAAGGATTCTCCCCGGCTGCTTGAATCCACAGACTAGGAAAGGAAATGGCCTCGTCGGGCTCGAGCTCGAGTAAAATGTGCATGTGAACTTAGCGAAAGAGATTTAGCAATGATCAACATTAGTCATTCTTCTTTATTGAAGTCAGACACAGAACAGATTTTTCTCAGAGGGTTGCTCCCCTTTAAAAGAACACTTGCACAATATGACCAATTCAATTCCCTGCAGTGTAACTTTGGCTCAACCAAGTTCAGTTCTTTTACCTGCAGAGTTTTTCAATTCAATTCAATCCAAAAAAAAAGGAGAAAGTACAGAGAAGCCACGATGTCTTCACTTTCAAATCTGCTCTTCCTGACTTTTTTCCATCCTTGCTTTCTCTTCTCTCCTTCTTTATCTTCTTGTGGTCCTCTCTTTCTCCCCCTCACTCCCTCGCTCTCTCTCTCTCTCTCTCTCTCTCTCTCTCTCTCTCTCTCTCTCTCTCTCACACACACACAAACACTTTGGTGCTCTTTTCTCTCTCTCATGCAAACACCTTTTTTTTTTTTTTTTGCTCTTCTTTCCACACTTTGCCCTTTGCTGCCTTTTCAGAAATGGCAAATATATGCACATGGCATACACAGCACAACAATGACAGATATGTATGCAGGCATGCGTGTAAACACGAACAATACTGGCACACAAATGCAGACACATAGACACTTGGACTCAACGTGCTCTCTCCTGCCTGAAAGTGGTGTGCGGTTGTTGAAATGGGAGCGAGCTGTTGCCTGGAGGCAGAGCCGGGATATGAATACACGGTGAGGGTCAGCGTGGCAGTTTTGGGGGGGGCGGTGGGGGTTAGGAGGATGAAGGCCTCAGGGTGTGGAGGAGCACAGTTTAGGGTTACAAACCTCACAAACTGTCCTTTCATATACACACAGGAGTGATTTGCTTACAGGAGATTGTATTTGGCCTCTGATGGCATTCAGCTGTGTGAACACAGATGCAATGAATGATGAGAGGATGTCTGATAGGATGACAAAAATTCCACTTTTAATTTCTGTCAAGATATCTAAGGACATTTTTTTTTTCTTTTTTTTAGGTTTTACAAAGACGTATTATTTTCTTTTTATATTAACCTTCATCCGGACATGAAAAAACAGATCACAGGAGTGATTAAAATGTGTTGAGCCAAGTGGAAGCTTTTGAGCTGCTTGGGAGATTGGACCTTACCTGTTCAGACTCTATTTGGTCATTCAAAGCAAAGAAATCTGAGCTATAAAAACTAATGTGGAAAGCACACTACAAGACCTATAAGACTTAAACAAACCTTGTGCTGAATATTTTGAGGGACACGTCTCATACATGGATGATGGTGTTTCAGAATACTTCTGGTAATCATCTGTGATTTGTGACTGTATTGAAAAGATGAAAAGCAAACATTTGAGTTTTTTGCGTTAGCCCTTTTTTCCTTGAGCCTCATCAGATTATATTACAATATGCCCTACTGGGCTTCTGTTGGCTCTTAATGGGTGGCGTCACCGATAACACGTCCATGTGTTAAACAGTCTGTGGTTGGTATGAGAGTTTAGCTGAACACATTGCCTCACAAGTCTAGTATGTCTATCGACTCCTAGCCTTGTGCGGACACTGGGAAACAACACCTTTGATCACCTGTTTGACTAATTAGGATTGAATCTGTTCAAAGTTTTTGTTTTTTTTCTCCAGGTATATCTGCATCATTTCCTCTGTGCCCGACAGCAATTATCTCTACTGTATACTTACTCTCAGCCTTTCCAGGGTTCAAGTCTTGTTTCCACTGAATCTTCAAACTTAATACTTCAGCTCATGTATAATAGAAAATGTGGAGAATTTCAAAGACTTGTGTACTTTATAGTTAAACGCTGAGTGTATGAATTGATAAAAAGGCTGGCTGGCTGGATGGAAGTAAGATGTTTAATAAAGCTCAGTGTGATGGAGAAAAGGGAGACAAAGAGGATGAAAGATATTAAAGACATTAAGCATAATATGTTTGGACACAGAGGCTGTTATTGTGAAGCTCAGTCTATTGTACCACTGGGTCATTATGCAATAACAAAGAGCAAGCCAAGAAGATATATACCTTACATCATGCCTGAGGGTAATGATGCAGGGCGATGAGAATGAACAGAAGGAAAGAGAGGAGCAGGATCATAGAAAGACAGAAACAACAACAGAGAGAGTTACAGATGAACAACGAGAGATGGGAGACAGAATCTGAGGGGATGAGAAGATGATGATGATAAAAGAATAAAAAAGGACGAAGAGGATAGCAAAGTTAGACGACAAGAGAGAGAGAGAGAAAGAACGGATACAAAGACGAGGAGAACGAGATAGATGGGTGAACTTGGAAACCTGGAGAGCAAGATAAAAGAAAGAGAGAGGAAGGGATGATGGGGGGAAAAAGAAGAGGAAGGAAGAGGTAGCACATGGGAGAGGAGATAGAGAGGGAATCTGAGGAAGATGGAGGTGTGTGTGTGTGTGTGTGTGTGTGTGTGTGTGTGTGTGTGTGCGCGCGTGTGTCGGGATCCCGTAGGGTTAATTACATCTCTGTTCTCTGTCAGTGCGGTTCGCTCCTCCGCGATCTGAGTCCCTGCTGCAGGCTGACAGGCCACACACACACTCACACACACACACACACACACACCCACACACACACACACACACACACACACACACACACACACACACACACACACACACACACACACTAATACAATCTCATAAACACAGATAAATGCACACAAACATCCGTGCACACTCGTGTATCGTGACACACAAACAGGAATGTTCTCTGTCTCCTCCTTTTTGTCTTTGTGTCACTGTGTCTCCTCTCTCTCAATTTCTATCTCCATCTCTGTCACACACACACACACACACACACACACACACACATTGTAACCCACCGCAGCCCGTCCCAGGAGGATATGCGTTGTTTTGTACAGAGTTATACATGAAGAAGAGGGCCCCCGCTCGTAATAGCTGTTAATTTTGCATAAATCATGCATAACATGACCCACATGTAAATCACTCATGTCAGCAGGATATCACATCCCAGCCGCTCCTTCTTCTTCTTCTTCTTCCCTTTTAACAGCAGCAGATCCCATTTCCCATGTTTCGTCTCAGCTCCTTTGTTTGTCTTCGACTCCCGCAGATTAAAGAGATGCAAAAGTTTCCATCCAAAGAAAATAACAAAGTGTGAAGTTTTAGAAAGTTGTAATCCAATATTTATTACACTTTCATCAAAGTTTTCTAAAAAAAAAATTCTGAATGAAGTAGATTCAGGAAATCCTTTTATTCAACAAGTAGTATAACTGTGCTGCCCTTTGTTAGCCTAGTGTTCAGTGTTCTGTTTCAGGGTTAGGGTTAGTAGTTAATTAAAAAAAGATTAACTACATCAACTGTCCAAGAAAGACTGAAATAATGTATATTCTTATATGTCGGCCTTCAAGCATGGATGGCAAACCTATAGGCCTACTGTAAAGAAGTACACTGGAAGCGTGTAGTGTCGATTCTATCTCAATCTTTGTCTTTATATCAATGCAATCAGACATTCACAGCAACACAGACGAGTACTGTCATTCAGAAAAAAGTATAAAGCTACTTTATTACATACACAAAGATGGTCACGTGATGAAAAGGTCACAGTTCCCGCCAGCTAGCTTGCGGTGAATATTACCGATAGAAGGACGAGTTGAGGTAGAAATCAGTAATTTCCTTCATAGATCTCAAAAACGTTTGACATTGTGAGCAGTGTGTGTGTGTGTGTGTGTGTGTGTGGGTGGGTGGGGGGGGGGGGAGTGGGGTCAGGCTAGCAGCACTACTGTAAAAAAATCACAGAAGAAATCGAAGGTGGCAGCAAACTGTCAGAGTTGAAAATAACCGAGTAAAGTATCAACCTGAACACAAACCTCGTAAGGAAGTAATACAGGTCCATGACTTGAATTAAACGGGTCCTATAACACAGTGGTTATAAAAGAAAGTTGTGGTTTATATGAGGAACCTGTTCAGTCTAACTGATTTTGCACTATTTATTAGCTGCATTAAAGATGTTTGAAAAACAACAAATTCGCTACCTGGAAGAAGAAAAAATCCATTATAACTTATATGTGTATAGGGGATGATTTTTCAGAACTGCATCATCTTCTTTCTCCTTTGACAGAAAAAAAAAAACAACAACAACCAAACAACTGCAGTAGTTAAGATTTTTAAGGAGGATTTCCCTTTTAACTTCAAACAGATAGCGGCTCCATGAGCTCACAGTCACAGCGGTCGTCTTCCTGATTCAGTATTCAAAAGGAAAAGTTGACGAAACATCAAAGTGCTCCCTGTGAAGTCTGAAGATTCCAGTCTATGTTAAAAGAAGCCTTCTGCACAAATAACATGACAGGTCGTGTAATCCTCCTGACAAATCAGTGAATCTCCCTGTTGTTTGCACCTTTGTGCTTGAATCCCGCAGAGACGTGTCCCTCAGAGCCACGGCCTGCTTTATTAAGCACTTTTGCCTTAATTAGCTAATAGGATTGTTTTAACCATGATCCAAGAACAGAATAGCCCCCGGGAAGACAAACACCAACTCTGTGGAAGTCTGTGTGTGTGTGTGTGTATGTGTGTGTACAGCATGTTGGCTTGCATGTATCCTCAGCTGTGTGACTCAAACACATGTAAGTGAACGAGTGAAGTGCATAAACTGAGTGTGATTCACTGCTGCAAGTGTGCAGAAGCTGCTGTTTGTGCACTCTGGTTGTGTGTGTGTGTGTGTGCCCGTGCACGTGTGTGTGCATGTGTCATCTAAGGCGCCACAATCTTCTTCTTCTTCTTCTCTCCCTTAATTAACGCGCCTTCTCGCAAGACTTTCTCTGGAATATGAAACAATTTTACCTGATGATGCAAACGGCTGAAAACAGCAGAGGGTTAGTGCCTCGCCTCCTCACCTGACACTTTCTCTTTATGCGAGAGTGCTAATGTATGCCGGCGCTACACTTGTAGTTTTTATATCCTTGTATTTCAGTGGCTCTGCAATCGCCCAAAAGGCTTATTTTGCTGGAGGAAATGTGAGTGTGTAAGCAGAATCCTTTGTACTGTGTGATGAAAAAGAGCAGGCTGTATCACAGCTTGGCAAGGATGGTCGTACGCACACGCACACATACATCTTTGCAGGCACATACACTTTCGCTTACAAATGCCCACGCAGAGACACACACAGGCCCCTGTGAAGTCCAGGGAAAAACTTGAAAAGGGGGCAAGGAGGAGACAAAACAGGCAGAAAGCACGGATGAATAACAAAGATGCAAATCCAAGCAATTGTGGCTCAAGGCCGGGTCAAAAACAGAAATCATTGGAGTTACTTTTCACTGGAATAAATGCAGAAATATAAGGTGCTATGCAAACTATCTCCAAGCTATCACACTAGATCTTTAAGGGGATTGTATTTTGAGTATTCACTGCAAACAGACGAAAATTGAAGCCGAAAAGAACCCAAATCCACCTGTGCCAAATAATGTTCAAATATCTATTCTAAACCAAGGTATCTTTTCAAAGCCTCATGAGCATGTTTAATTATTTGTGGTGAAGGTTTATAAGTCTGTAATATATTATATTATAGTTGGAGAGCAATCCAAATGATTTGTCAGACTCTTGAGGCTCAAGGTGAATTCGATTCAGAGTACACGTCCTTTTATTCTGGTGATCAGATGCACATCCCTCCACTCAGCCAATGTAATACGTAAACAAAGGGCACTAGATTTAGAACTTCATCATCCAACAAGAGAAATTCCACTCAGACAGGGTTCATTTGAAAACACACTCACAATAAAAACACAATAAAAAAAGTAGTAAAAGCACCATACACAATAAAGACACACAATAAACCACCCCAACGGCCTCCGTATGGACAAACACCAGTCGATAAGGCCGGAGAGGGACTGTGTGGCTCGATACAGTGCAATAAAAGATGGCGGCTCACGGCCAGGTCACAATGAAGGGAACTTAAAATTGATTGCTCTCTCTGTCCCTCTGTTGCAGTGTGGTGCATTCGCTTCTCTCAGGAGCCAGCGGACCAGTCGGTGGTGCTGGGAGAACGGGTGGTGCTGTCCTGCGTGATCTTCAACTACAGCGGCATCGTACAGTGGACCAAGGACGGACTGGCCCTCGGCATCGGCGAGGGGCTCCGAGGTGAGGAGAGGATGAGGGAAGAGATACTGAAGTCTGTGGGGGGCGGGGGGACTTCACAGCTTCCCTGAGCTGTAGGGATCAAAGTAAAGTGAAGAAGGGAAAATAACTCAGCTACGGTTTCGGTTCAGTTTTGACTGTAAGAACCCTGACAAAAGCTATTATGCCTGAAAAGTGTAGGGGTTTTTTACCATTAAGGGAATGAACACTGTGCACAGAGAGCGAGAGAGAGAGTTTAAGAGCCGAGAGGCGTCTGAGTGACAATCTGGGCAAAAATGAGTCCTGTATATCATGCTGAATTAGAGAAAATCCCTCACACTGCTGACAAAAGCAGACGCACATTCGCATAAGCCGACACGCACATCCAGAGTGACTTACTGCGAGTGCAACAGAGGAGCAGAATACTCTTCATTTCAAATATATGGAAGCATTAAATGCAACCAAAAAAGAGGGGAGTAAAAGGGTCAAAGCTACAATAGACAGAGAAAAGGTATTTTTTCTGCATTCGGGAAATGGCTGGAGGAAGCTCTGAAGTGTTGATAATAGCAGAAAAGAAAGTACCTGTGATCATTGTAGCTGTCTGAATGCTGAAAATGATTGACCGAGCTAGTCGCTGCTCTTCTCTCTACCAATAATGATTTTTCTTGGCAAACCATTTCAGCTTGTGAAATGCTCTTTTTTTTTTTTTTTATTGAAAAATGCACAATTCAGTACTTATGTGAAATCTACTCCTCAAATTCTTTATCCTGTTTGGGTCTCTGTTGTTTAATCACTTTGATACTAATCTCCAAACTCAGAGGTAATCATCTGTAATTCAAGTCAAGGTTTCCTTTTCTGTGCGCTGCATAGTTAAAATTCCAATAAGCAACCTGAGATGTGACGATGTGCTCTAATAAAAAAAAGAAGCCAAATCCACCCCACCGATACGTCTGCAGTGTAAACATCATTTCTGGGTTCATAATGTACCTCAGATTTGCGCCCATCTAGCTGTTTCTCGTGAGTCTCATTTTACTCTGAATAATAAGTTACACAAAGGCTCCACTCTGATTCATTTAAGCGGCGTGAACCTGCAAATAAAAAAAAATACTTTCTCGTGATTTCATTGTAATTTGTTTTGAGAAGTCGTTTCTAAACTGGAGGTCCAGATTGGCTTCTTAAACAGCTGATTTTTTTTTTTGTTTTACTCAAGTTAAAACCTGAGCTGTACTTTCAGGCAGATATGTGTTTGTGAAAATGAAAACCTCACATATAAACACACCCTCCTGTTTTTACATTCCTACAGGTACTGTTTTGTCTGCTGACACATGAATGGTCAAAACTACTCAGAATACCGAAGTTGTGTCCTGCGTCTTCAAATTCTGCATCTTTATGCAGAAGCTGTCGACTTCTTTGGATTTGGCAGCCAACCTCAAGTGGACACTCTATCTAGAACGAGAGCTTTTTTGCACTTTCACATTGGCCTCATTTTTCAACACTGGAGATTGCAGCTTGTACACAACACATGAAATCTCATTCTATATTTGGTCGAGCACCGCTTTGTGTTTTCACTTCAGGTCTCAACGTGCAAACAAGTGGAGGGTTAGGGTAGGGTATGAGGAGAGGCTTATTGTGCAATTATTTTCATTATTGCATTCATGCTTAGATCATCAGGGTCTGTGGGGCAGCAAATAATTAAGAAGTAAAGCCAGCATCAGCATTACACAAGACTTCAATAAGCTCCATTGTACTCAGGTAAGAACTTCATAGATGATAAGGTGCAGGAGGCTGCTGTATACATATGTTCTCAACCTCATTTACACTCGGGGACAACGAGTATGACATTTTGTTTCATAGGTTTTGTGTTTGTAAAGTTTGAGTTTTAGACGTAAAGGTCATGTGAAGTACAAAGTTTGTCTTTCATTAATTTCCAACATACGCCTGCAGCTATCAGTGCTGTTAGACGAACCTTACGTTACGTGCTTGAAAGCCATTTTTAAAACTACCTGATAAATTGAGAGTAAAAGAAAACATTCATTTTAATTTGTAAATGTCACATATATTTACTTTACCAAACTATCTAATAACGCTCCTCCTAAAATGTAACATTATAAACACGAAGAAAACAAAAGACTTTGTGACCTTTCTTTTAGATGGGAACACATCTTATTTCTCAGCACACTGTTAAAGCACAACTAACCACACGCTATATAACACACAAAGTTATCACACCATCATCATCCTCCCTCTCTCTCTCTCACACACGCACACACACACACACACACACACACACACACGCGCACACACAGAGTAGAGACACATGCACACTGTCACCCAAGTGATGATCTGACATGTGATCAGAATCTTGTGTTCAACTCAATTTAATTCACAGGTTCAGTAAAGGTCAGCATGTCTCTCTGTCTCTTTCTCTCCTCGTCCTTCTCTCTCTCGCTCGCCCTCCTTCATTCCCCCTTATCTCTCTTTTTCTCACTTTGTCTTTCTTGCTCTCGTGTAATCTTTCAGTCTTTTTCTCTCTACTTCCTTTCTGCCCTTTCTTTCCCGTTCCTAATCACTCTGTATTTCTCTTGCTACCCCTCCCTCTCTCCCTGTGGCTCTTTTCTGTCACTTTCTCTTCTTTCCTAATATATCTCTTTGTCTCCTCTATATCTCCCTTTTCTGTCATAATTCCCCTCTCTCTTCTCTTTGTCTCTCACCTTCTCCCTCGCTCCTTTTCTCCTCATTGCCTCCCTTTCTCTCCCTCTCTTTTTTTTTTGATTCATCCTGCTTTCTTTTTCCCCTTTCTTCCTCTCATTATGTGTTCCTCTCTTAATTTATTTCTCTCTTCATTTCTCTCCTTTTATTTTGTCAGTCCTGCCTGATCCATGCCTCTCTCTCTCTCTTTCTTCTCCTCCCTCACTCCGTTTAATTCATGCTCCTCCGTCTTTCAAATTACCGCTCCATCATTTTGCGTTATGCAGATCCTCTCCATTGCTTTCTTCCCATCTCTCCTCTCCTCTTTTTTCATCTCCTCCCTTCCTCCTCCTTCCCTCTTTCTCCTGCTAATGCTCTCTTTGTCCTTGCAGCCTTCTGCGAGCACAGCTCTGCTGACAAACACACCGGCGTTTGATAAACACGTTGTCCTCTTTGTCTCTTTTTCTCTGCTTTTCAGTCATCCATCATCACCTTCTGTCCATTATTTATCCTTAAGTCGTCTGTGCTGCCAGTCGTCCTCTCATCCCTGACATACTGTCTCTCAATCTTCTGCTCCTCTTGTTTTATAGTGTGAGCACAAAGTCATGTCTTAATGGAGGCAAGTGTGTGTGTGTGCTGTGAAAGTGTTGATGCACCAGCACACAATGTTAATGCACTCTGATGAGGCATTGGTGGTGCATGAAGTCTGACATATTGGAGTGTGTTGTTATGCGCCCTGTATGATTTTGATACAGCTGTTGATGACAGTGTGGGAGTGCAGATTGAGCTGTGAATTCATACCTGCAGTTTGCACGCCCACACACGTACAGGAGATGTGTGTTCGTTCGCCATTCGCCAAACAAACTGACAAACTCACACATGGATTGCATGTAAACAAATCAAATAGACTTTTAACCCAACCCTTGACAAATACAAATGATGACATGTATGAGGCATGCTTGCATGTATCATTGCAAACAGTCCACAACAAATGTGCACACATCCTGCAGGCATCAGTTTATTGTTCATCCTCCACCTCCTCCTTCTTCTTCTTCTCCTTTTCCTTCTCCCCGGGGTGCTTTCACCTCTGTGGTTGCTATGCTGCGAGGTGCTGGAGTGGATGATGTAATCTCCACTAATACTTTTGCCCCCCCGCACCCTCCTTTCTCCTCTACGCACCCCCAACTCCTTGCTTCCCCGCCTGCCTTCCTGCTGCCTCTGCCATCTGAATCCATGATGTCATGTTAGGATTGGGCACGGAGGATCAATGAGTGCCCCCTAGTGGGACGTCACGCTCAATTATGTCTTTGTCTGAGAGGCGAGGGGTTCAAACAGGGAGAGAGGGGGGTGTTGTAATTGGAACGGAGCTGCCTGTAGTTCCACAGTGTGTGTAGCATACAGGAACTGATGGCATCATTGTATATGTGTCAATGTTTGATCTGTGTGTGCTCAGGATCCCTCCAGCTGTTTGTGTACTGTGTGCATTTTCATGGTTGTATGGTATGTTTTTTTTTTTGTTTTTTTTGTTTTTTTACAAAATGGCACACAGCGTTGATTAAAAAAACGTTTTTAAATAAATGTGATTAATGCTAATGCTCTCCTCGCATTATGATGAAGAGCTTCCACGTTTTCACATAAATGCAGGTCCTGCTTGCGTCACTCTGTCTCTGATTGATGGAGCTAATGCAATCACAGTTCAGTTTTTATTTGTGTCAAAGGAGCTTTGATGTTTTTTTTCTTGTTGTCGGGTGTCACAGAAAACACTAATTCAGTCACTGATGGTGAATAAAAACATGTCAGGAGTTGAGATGATCTTCCTTTCTTTTCAGACTCACAATGAAAACGTTCAAACTTCAAAGCATGGCCCATCCATCTGACTGTGGGTGCTGAGGTGGAGAAACCTCTTTCTCTGCCGTAGCTGTCATTACCACCACTAAATTAACACTGTTATGCGAGTGACGTTTGTTGTGTTTGATCCAAGTCCAACCCTGGGGAAAACACAACGTACATATATCATTATCCTGGGAAAACTTCCTGTAAATACATACAAACATAATCAGTGTGTAAATGAGGCTCCATGCAGGCACATACCCGAGGCAGAGCTCACCACTGGAGATGTGGACCATTAGTCCAGCAGACTGATTGGGGTCTGGCTGAAGACTTCCACCCTGAATCCCTCCCTGGTGATGTTTTGGTGCTTCACCTGGAGTCCGACTCCTGCTCCTGTAGGGGTTGAGGAAAAAAAGTTAAAATAAAGCAAATTTTAAACAAGTGTTGTATTAATATTCACATTACATCACAACATTTTCTAAAAGGTATCTGTACTCCGGTAAACAATGGGGTTGTTGAAGTCTCCTAGAACAAAAAAATCACAAGACAAATGGAAAAAAAGGCACTTTGAAGGTGGTTATTTTCTACACTGTTATACTGTACCTCTACTCGGGCTGTGGCTCCGTTGAACAAACCTTGTGACTTATCTTCAGCTTGTTCATGTCCAAGCTCCGTGATGGCGTCACCCAGTTGAGGTGAGTCGGGGGAAAAAAGTAACGCCACCAAAGTTTATTTATTTTAATTTTCTCTTAAGTCTCAGAAGCATCTCGGACTGTTGCATCGGACTGATAGGATTGTCCAAGTTTCCCTCCTCCAATGGGGTCCCAGTTTTCCCTCGATGAAACCAATGCAGCCAACACTTTTGCACAGCTAATGAAGATTTCATTGGTGGTTAGTTGGTGGTTATTTTGGTTAGTTTTAACCAAAATATGAAGCTTGAGCTTTCCCTTAAAGTGTATTCTCTTTTTTTTTAATGTAGATAAAAATGGGATATTGTGTGGTTGTGTGCGTGTGTGTTACAACCTGAAACTCATCATCTGTATCTCTAAAATAAAGATCCTCAGACGCAGATTATTTGTGAAGGCAGTGCTGTTATGATGACTCATCGCTGTAATAGCGGCGCGTAATGTGCCTCTACCCTCATGCCAGCCATCATTTTAAAACAGTAGGTCATGTTTTCCAGGTGGTACACTATTTTTAAATCACATTCCACAAGTTCTTCCTCCGAATGCGTCAGGCTTTCCTGACCCGAAGATAAACACGGATGACTTCCAGTACAGCTTTCAAAACAGACTCTAACAAGCGTATGAATCATGAAGTGAGTCCCGGACTTGAACGTCTCTGCATTTGTTTGACTGTGCTTGTGTCATTTTGTCTCTCAAGCAGCCTGGCCCAGGTACCGAGTGCTGCGGGCTCTGGACATCGGCCAGTACAACCTGGAGATCTCCCACTCGGAGCTGTCTGATGACTCTCTGTACGAGTGTCAGGCCACGGAGGCCGCGCTGCGCTCCAGGAGGGCCAAACTCAATGTGCTCAGTAAGTCAGACACCGGGGCGCCATTTTTCTTAATGTCCTCTTCATGCTGTTCATGTCTTTGAAAATTAGGAGGGAGAACAAAAACGTATCAGACGTGAGTGTAAAGTCAAAGCTTGTGCAGTTAGAGGCTGAGCTTCGACTGGCTCTTCACTTCATTTGATGAGACATGCTTACATGTTAGGTCCCCCACCTGCCTCGACATAGGACTTCACCTTCAGGTATCCTTGGGTTTTCTTGCTGTGGGTAAAAAGATCCAAGACATATGGAAGCAAGAAGTCAAATAATCCAAATATACAATATTTGATATCTTTCAAGAGACTGAAGACATCGACAAAAATGATTGTTTCAAAAAAGTGTGTTTGTGACATATAACTCTGTTTGTTTCTATTTGATGCTCGGTACGTATCATTTACTTATAGAGATTAGAATAAAACAGCAGATGGAGACAGCTGAGGAAAAACATCATTAACACATTAGGTCAAGTAGCTCTTGAGGCATGAACTGACATTTTCCATCTTGTAGAGCTTCCTATCCGACTAGTCACATTTGGCATCTGTATTTAAGGCGCGACCTTTTGTTTTTGGCAAGAAGGGGCTCTTGTTTATGCAAAGCTTACAAATATGAACACTATAAAAAAAAAAAGGAGATATTCGAGGAGGATTTACAAATAACAAAGAGGCATCAACAGCAAGAGAAAAACGCTGAGCTCACAGTTTTAATATGACGACTACACTGTGGCTTCATTCACCAAAACGTGGCTCACCCCCTTGTGTATGTACAGTATAAGCTGTTAAAGTGAGGGACCAGAGAGGGGAAGAATAACAAACTGTACTCACTGATTATTTGAACGTCACGTAAGCATTTTTAGATCATGGCCATTTTGTTTAAATTTACATTCAGTGTAAACTGCTAACACAACAGCCTGAGATGAGACAGATTACACGTTTGATCACTCCTTGGTGCAAACTCGACGGGACAAAGGTTGGAGGTGTGTCGCTGGAGGAGAGCGGAGGTGTCACCAAACAGCAGTTTGTTTTGGTTTCATGCTGGTGCTCAAGGGCGACACCTACTGGATCACTTCCTTTAAGAGAAAACACTGAGTGCTTATCTTTTTAAAAGTCGCTGGTTATACGATAGACTGTATACGCTGTATCTACTGCACATGTAGAGCTTTTGCTGTACGGCACACATGAGTGCACTTACCCATTACTGTAACTTGCGTAAAGTGTGTATTGTGTGTGTGTGTGTGTGTGTGTCTCTCCTCCAGTTCCCCCTGAGGACCCGGTGGTCGATGGGTCCCCTGAGCTCCTGCTGATGGCGGGGACACCGTTCAACCTGACCTGTGTGACCCGCGGGGCCAAGCCTGCAGCACACATCCAGTGGACCAAGGATGGGGTCTTTATAGAGGGGGCCCACCAGTCCACGGTGACTCACTCGCACTAACACACACACACATGCACACACACACACACACACACACACACTTGTGCATGCAGATATACAGCAAACGCACATGTACAGTACACATAAACCCTGATTTATATCAGGTAACATCATGAAGGGTTAACTACACTCAAATGAGATCTGCATAATTTGAAAAGCCTAAAAGACTTTGGAGCACAAATTCTATCAGTAACACTTTGCTCTTTAATAACCGCCACTCTCAGTCTGCTTGTTTGTTTAGATGCTTTTAGCTGCTGGCTTTCCAAAGGGGAATTACAGTGTTTACACCTCGAGCCACAAATCACCCCAGGAGTCCTGCATTAGGCAAATACAGCATGCAGGGGAAGCAGTGAAAGGTCTGCAGGGGATCTGTGTGGTTCTTGATAGAATGACAATGTCTGGCCAGATGGAGACCATATTTATGTATATTTTTTTAAAAAAACACCTTAAATGCTCGTAAACTGGGACCCGCTTCGCAGTGGACAGCAGCAATTGCGTTCAAAAACCCGGTTGGTATAAATCTGTTCCCACACGTAAAGCATGTGGGAACAGATTCATATACTGTATGTATTTTTACGTTATTTAAGCCTTTATTTAGAGCTCGGACAAGTGACAGAATGAGAAACAGGGGAGAGAGAGAGAGCAGGGAACGACACGATGGAAAGAAGCCACAGGTCAGATGCAAACTTTGTGGATCCGGCCAATAGTTGGAAATATACTTATGACACTATTGCAGTGATATATTTTGCACTCTTCTCTCCTAAATGCACACTCTGGCTGTTTTCATATAGTCTCCTACACACAGAGAATTATGCCTGTAAGCGCATGCACACACACACACACACACACACACAAAGGCACACACACACACACACACACACACACACACACTCATGCTTTTGTAGAGGCAGCAGCAAACAGTGACTCACACACTCAAACACAGATGTTTTTACATCTTGCAGCCAGTTTAATGCCCCCCCCCCACACAGGCTCATACATATTACATGCTGCTCTAATGTTACTGTGTTACTGACCGCACAGATGCACCGCTGTGCACGCCGTACACACTTCGTGAACGGGTTCTAAAGCTGCTCGGCACATCATGCCGCCTCCAGAATCTTAACAAGACTGAGTTGCATGTTCGTATTGTGCTGGAAAAGATTTATGTCTAATGTTTCATTGCCACTCCAAATGAAAGGCAACATTAGTTGTTGTCTTTTCCATTTTTGTACAACTGATAAAGAAACCGTTGAAATCATAAAATGCCATAAAAAGTCGTCCACTGAAAACCAAAGAGGCCCTCTTCAAATTAGATCACCGCTTCGAGCTTTATTTGTCTGCCTTGTACGCCTTTAGGACAGTGGACAGGGTCAGAGATCGGGGGATTTAGAGAGTGGGGAACAAGATGTGGGAAATGTGTCCCAGGCTGGTTTTGAACCCATAACGCACACGCACTGACCGCTAGGCCACCGACGCCCTCTGATCCCAAAGTGTTTTTTAAGAATCTAAAACAACATATAAGTGAGAAAAAGCAGAAAATGGTTGTTTTATTCAACGAAACATTTCAGCATCAGTGTGTTGCGTCTCTGCTTCTTTTGAAGTGTTCCGCTCTCATTAGAAATGCACATCTCAGTGTCATTAAAAAACTCGGATTTCTTGTTGTTAATTGAAGGAACATTTTGTCGGCAGTTATTTTCCTGCACCAACATTAAACTCCTGCACTTGAAGAGAGACAACAAAACACGACTTTCTACAGAGTGTCTCGTTTTTATTCATCTTTGCACTTTTCAAGTTTCTTCTCTGTTCATGTATTAACTTCTTGTTACCTTCAGATTGCTCTTTATTTTCCATTTTGTGCTTTTTTTATCTTCACTCTTGGCTTATTAGTAACCCTCTTGTGTCCCCTCTTTCTATTTCCTTTCTTCTCGTATTCCTCCCATGATCCCTCTCCTCCTTTTTTTGTCCTTTCCGTCCTTCTCCATCCACTCTGCTCCTCCTCCTCGTCTTTGATCTTCCTCTCTTCACTCCTCTCCTTAAATTCTGCTTGCACCATCCTCCACTCACAACCCTTTTTTTCTCCCCTTCACTCCTTATTTCTTCACCTTGTAGGAGGTTCTTCCGGACAGGAAGAGGGTAACGACCAGGAGCTACCTTCCCATCACGCCAGCAGACACTGACAGTGGCCATAACTTCACCTGTGTGGCCAGCAACCCTGCGGTGCCGATGGGAAAAAGAGCCACTGTTACCCTCAACGTCCACCGTATGTTGCCCTTTTTTTCCCTGTCATAGTGGATCAAGCTATTGGTGCCAGACGGTTTGTGTTTAGACAACCAGTCAAATCAAGCTAGGATCATGTGATGCCCCAGCATTTGTTGAAAACCAAGACAAATATAATCTGCATGTATATTCATCAGTATACAGAACAGAGACTCTTTAAGGTTTCCTCTCGCTCTCTGCCTTGATTTGGCTCTCTCCTTCTGGTCAGTCATTTTCTCGCTTTCCGGTTCAGCCACTTGATTTTCTTCAACATTTGGAAAACTTGAAACTTTTCTTTGTTTCAGTGACGTCCCCGAAGAGAGACTTGAGGACTGATTGCTCACAAGAAAATGTGAACTTTGAAATTTCAATCAAGAAGATTGATGTGTTTTCGAACCCAATGTAGTTAGTAATTCCTGAGAAAATAGCTGCAGTAACCAGTGCTGTGTTAGAAAGGCTGCAAAGGAGTGAAACATCCGATTTTATTAGGAAATTTATAGAATGTTTGAATTATTTGTGAGGGAAATCAATCATGCTGCTTGGGACTGAAAAGACTGAAACATTACAGCTGTGCTATATACTCTTTTTTTTTTTTCTTCTTCTCGTGTCTTTAGTCGTATATTTATCTATATATGTGTTTATATGTGTTTCCCTCCATGCAGACCCTCCTATGGTGACCCTCTCCATCGAGCCTCGGTCTGTCCTGGAGGGCGAGCGAGTCACCTTCACCTGCCAGGCGTCTGCCAACCCTCCCATCATGGGCTTCAGGTGTGGAAGACCGAAAAGTCAACACCTTCAAAGTTTAATACCTGGACCATATTTTAAGATAATTCGTTTTTTCGGGTCCGAGTGATATTAAGGTGCAAAGGTTTTCAATTTCGATCGGTGGATGCTTCAGCTGGCTGCTACGAGACAATCCGTGCTGTCTGCAAAATCATCTTTCAATGCTCACACACCCAGTCAGGCTGCGTCTGCGTGCTTGTTTAGCTTTGTTTCAGATAGACTCTGATTTGTAGTCAGTGTTCTGTAGCGCTAGTGTTACATTAATTCAAACTTCAGAGACCAGACTGCAGTTGTGTTTAATGCCAATAGATTTACTTTCATCTATTCCAATCTTCTTGTAACCACCACCTGGAGCTGATCCTGAATCGTAATTTCTGCTTGCAGAACAGAATTGGTGAAAGTATTGAACAATTGTTCAATTAAACATTGACTTTTATCTGAAGTGACAGCACTGAGGCAGGGAAATTGCTAAACGCTAAGGCTTTAATTCGTCAGTGGTTTTAATCTGAGATTCCACCGGAGGGTCCCAGTGTGGGAGCTCTGCCAGGTACTTAAGCACGGAGCCTATTGAGTGTATATGAGAATGTCATCTGATGGCAGATGTGCAATATGGTTGAATGATTTTGAGCTATATATCTGGTGAGATACCGAATCCCTGACAGAAAATAAGATAGATTTATTTCTTCCACTTGCATCACTCCTGCAGCTTTTGACATCAGCACTTTCTGAATGTTAGTTTAACAGCTTTAATTGATAATATAGAGACACTCATTGTCTCATAGTGGGAATCTAGTATTTGGATCACCTCCAAAGAGCGATTAAAACCCATCATGCTTCGGATATACGTCTCTGTCAAAGTGAAATAACACAATACTTGTGAAACGTGTGTCTCTGTCAGGTGGGCGAAAGGTGGCGTGCTGCTGGAGGGGGCCAGAGAGAGTTTGTTTGTCACCACAGCCGATCACTCCTTCTTCACCGAGCCCGTCTCCTGTCAAGTGTTCAACGCCGTGGGAAGCACCAACGTCAGCATCCTGGTGGACGTGCACTGTGAGTAGTCTGCAAAACCCTCCTGAGCTGAGTCAGACTTTCTGTTGTGATCTCGCAGCTAAGTGCATCAGTGTTTGTTTAAAGAGCCCCACTGCCTTCGTTTAGTGAAAGGACTCGAGTGTTGTGAAGAATGACATTTGTGTATGTTGGTCAATGCATCAGCTGTTTTTCGTCAGTGCTTCAGGAGCTTTAGGAAAGCAAACCACAACATGCACACCTGTCAATCAACTGAGCCACACCCCTAAAAATCTAAACTGCACTAAAAAAAACAGGATAGTATAAAATAAATTCCCCCATATCCTGTTTACAAATCTTGAAATTAGCTTTAGACTGTTTTAGTATGGGACCTAATTGGGAATCCTTGGCTTTTGCAGCCAGCCTCTAGTGGACACTTTAGGAACTGCACTTCTGCATTAGTTTCCGTTTTCATCATTGGAGGTTTCCTCCTGGATAAAACAAAGAAAAATCCTGTCTGCACAGAATATTGGATCAACAGAGGAGAGGGGACCTGTGTTACACTGATTATAGGTTTTACTCTCCAATCTCACCAGAGTTTGAAAAGTTCCACTCGGATAAGTTCTTCACTGAATTAGGGACCTAATGTATTTTTAATCTTTTATAGATTTGTGGTGTTCTAGTCGGAACCTAGACTTCTTCTCCACTCCGACTTTTAGTTTCAATGATTTATTTCTAACCACAGTTTGTCTCTCTCACTCTGTCACCTTCAGTCGGCCCGATACTGGTTGTGGAGCCCAGACCAGTCACTGTGGACGTGGACTCTGATGTCACATTGAACTGCAAGTGGTCCGGTAACCCCCCACTCACCCTCACCTGGACGAAGAAGGGCTCCAACATGGTGAGAAGGAGCCATCTAACCATGGCATAACATTTGACCTCAAAGTCACATGTGAAGTTTTTTTTTTTTTGTTTTTTTTTACAAAACCATCAAATTTTAATATTCAGAACACAAGATATATGAGGGTAAAACCCCAGTTCCAACCTACGTATATGAATATCCGAGAGCCAGACTGCATAAATGTTTGCTCAGTTGCAAAGCAGACGATTAGAAGAGAGACTCAGTCTTCATATCTTAAATCTTTAATTCATGGCTAACAAGTGAAGAAAAGCTCCAGGAAAAAAAAAAACCTAATGGAGCCTGCTGAGTAAATCAACATGTTTTATGAATTAAATATAGATCTCCCTCCCTCTCGTCCTCCCGCTCATCCCCCCCTTTCTTACCATCTCTCTGTCTGTCTCTTCACAGATCTACTCTCCCACTCTTTATGCATACTTAAACTTGTGTAATGTGTGTGTGTGTGTGTGTGTGTGCAGGTGCTCAGCAACAACAACCAGCTCTATCTGAAGTCAGTGAGCCAGTCGGATGCAGGCCAGTATGTCTGTAAGGCCATCGTGCCCCGCATCGGAGTGGGAGAGACAGAGGTTACACTCACTGTCAACGGTTAGTTTGCTGTATAATTACTCTGCTATCAATGACAAAACGGACTCAAGAAAAAGTAGAATATGTGGAGCAGTCATACCCACAGCTGAGTCTGACTACATGGTAGATGATGTAAAAACGTTACCTCAATAATGTGTTTGAATAAAATAACAACATGCATGTTTCTAAATCTCTGCCATAAAGTCGATCACGCCTCCCGCCTTGTATCATGTCAAACCTGTCTGACTCATTCCAACACAAACCTGACCCAAACTCAACAAGTATTTCTATGAGCTTTAAAGACAATATTTCAAAGTCAAAACACTGACCCAAAGACACCAGCAAGTACTTCATAAGTCAACACTGATTCACTACAACCTGAGGGCCAAAACGAAGCACAAATACATAGTTCTTAACTCTTTGTGCACTGATCGGGTGTCACACACACCAAAGGGAGAGTGGGGACATTCGTTGGAACAGCCTTGTGAAATTGAAGGTTCCTGAAGGCTTGATGAGATAGTGGCTGCTTATTCCGAGGCATCTAAAACAATGAAACAAACTTAAACACAACATATAGATAAGGAACGAGGAATAGAAAGACAGGCACAAAGGAGCGTCATTAAAGAAAGTTACCAAGCTCTTAAAATAAGATAATCCTTTATTCATCTCACAAGCGGAGAAATTTACAAAATGAATACAAAGGTGTGTTAATTTAAAATATAAAATGCTGTGTGCGGTATGAGGTAGCGGGCTGACATTCCTCTCTGATTATCATTTCTTTGCACTAGAAATCATCTGTTAATATACAGATGTTAATACAGAAGTGTATTCTGTTGAGGTTTGGCGTGCTCACGCTATTTCTTAAGCCATCTTATAATGGCTGATTTAATCAGTGAGCAAAAGCTGTCATAGCTCTTACTATATCGTACATCATGATGCGGATCAAAGAAGAAGAGACAGAGATGTTCTTTCTTTAAGATGACAACCAACAAACCTGTAAGTCCATCTCATTTCCCCAGGCCCGCTTCCTTTGAAGGAATTCCAGCTCTGGACCAAAAAAAAATACTCTAAACCTTCAGAGACATTTTTTCTTTTTTAAGCTGCTAAATTAGCACCAATGAATACACCTGCCACTTGCTTAGTGTTATAAACTTGGATGGTTATGTAGAAAACTCCAACCAGGCTTTCACAAAGTCAAACATGTAAAGACTGGTGGTCCATAGATTCAGTTTTAAAAGGTGACGTGTTGTTTAGTGCTTGTGTCGTTCTCCTGTAGTAATCCAAACGTCTTTATGTCGTCTTCAGGCCCTCCAATCATCTCCAGTGATCCAGTCCAGTACGCTGTCAGAGGGGAGAGAGGAGAGATAAAGTGTTACATCGCCAGCACCCCCCCACCTGATAAGATTGTAAGTCCATCCTCGGAAGTTGTAATCTGCTGCGGAGGTGCTCGACCTTTTCAGATTGCATCTTTTCCTCAAACAGAATCCTGATAACAGCAGCTCCTTGTCCACCCTGAAAACAAAAATGATTTTTATTCCCTTTCTATCTAAACTCTCGGCGCCCCGAGTGGCATGGACCTCTGATTCTGTAACGAGTATGTGTGAAGGATCTGGTCTCCCCTCTGGTAAAAGGTTCAAGAGTGGCTGAGCTGCCAGTGTGTTCGGACGATATGACAGAAATACACAAACTGAACCATGAAGTGTTGACATGGTGGACACAGTTTCTGCTGTTAGCTTGAGTTAATTAGCTGGGGGGCAGTAGCTCAGTCTGAAGGGACCTGGGTTGGGAACCGGACCAAATCTGGAGTTCGGCCAGTTCACTTACTAAGCATCGACGACGTGGCCTTGAGCAAGGCATCCAAATCCCCTCTCTGCTCGGCCGCTCTTTCATGTGCAGCGCCTTACAATGGCGTCTCCCCATTAGTGCATGTCCATGAGATTCTGCTCCGTGTGTGTGTAGCATGTCTCAATTACAGAGTGTAAAAGTCATTTCCCCTCTTTGGATTAATAAAGTACAGCTTCGCCCTCTAATTAAGTCTGGTTATTAACAATTACATCTGGTTAATAACAGAAATATGATTAGTTGGTCTGTGATTAAAGGACCAACAAAAGCCACACAAATGCATTCATGCACAAGCTAGGTGTATGAAGTCTCATGAAAGACTATAGCAGCATATAAGTGAGCGGTAAGTGTCCTTTCCGAGCTCTAACTCCGTCAGCTTAGAGCAAAAAGGAAAGCTGTCCTACTCTGCAGAAGGACAGGGTGTCTCTCAGACTCAGTCAGAACCAAACCTATAACTGGTTCATCAAGGGACAAGAAAAAACGTTAAAGGCTCTGCCTCCCATACTGCTGTTTATGACTCTAATTTCTGCATCCAAACTCACCTCATACCTTTTTTTAATGTCTTTTATGATCTTTGCTTTAAGAAACTTGAAACTCATATCTTATCTCAGGCTTTATAAGAAAGTGGCTCCCAAACGATGGCTCCAGCATACCTCCGTTTAACTCGATCCGTCGGGCATGCTGACCGAATTGTTGAGCTCACAAATTCTGCCACTTTTACAATGACACTAAATGTAGAGTCATTGTAAAAACAGAATCAAATCAGTGATTCTCTGTAACCAGGTAGATGTAGGTACTTCTTTTTTAGTGGTCTCTCTTTACTGTAAGATGTGTGAGATCCCCATCTTGCTCTTATCGATGACTTCTGACACGTGTGAAAAATGTAAATCCTTAATCAGAGAGTAATGGTTTTTTTTTGCACTAGAAATTATTTCTGTCAGGTCGCTCTTGAAGAAAGCTTTAGAGGTTCTCAGGTTGTTTGTTTTCAACATAAATTGCCATCAGAATAACCGAAAAAGTGTCTATCATAAGGTACGTATGGTGACTTTAAAACCTCTAACTGTTACTTTACAACATGAAAGGTTCAGTGCACAATCCATGCTGTCTTGATTTTAGAATAAATTGGACCAACCAGCCGAACTGTTCCAATTCAGTGAACCCTTTCCAAGTGGTGGCCATCTTTTCTTGACAGGGAAGTGTTCACACAGATTGCCTCAGCAGCAAACTCTAATGGAATAGACTCCTGAAAGTGCAGCCGCCGCAGCACTGCGCTGTGTTTTCACTCCTCCTTATCTTTCTCTGCATTACATTAGATTCAAAACGAATAGTTTGGTGTGTGTGTGTGATATAAACCTTTGAAAAGAGGGTAATACCAGAATTCTCATAAATCACAATTATGAGCCGGAAAATGGAAATAAATCCAGTAAGGACATTTGAGTTTGAAGGCTGGAACGAGTGTGAGGGTGAAACAGATTGAAACGAGAGGCAGAGAGATGGAGGGAGGGTAAAATTCTGTACCTTTCAGCGTCAATTATCCAATTGTGCAGCGCCGACATGACAGAAATCAGAGCTTTTAGAAGCTTCAGCCCCCTGCCGCAGTGGCAGAGAGCTCCGAGCGTATAATGTGATATGACATTATAGTCCTGGCTTAATGCAGAGACACAAAGACTTATAAAATATGGAGTATGATGCTCTGTGTGTGTGTGTGTGTGTGTGTGTAAAAGAGGCAATGAGAGACTGAAAAGGAGAAACAGAAGGTGCTGCAACAAAATTATTTTGAGAAAAAGCAATAAAGACAGCAGGATGAGAGATTTTTTTTTTTTTTTTTTTTAAAGAGGCAGTTTGGATTTTGAAGACGAAGCAGGAAAAGATGGTTGTAGGGGGGAAATAAACATCAGAGTTCGGCTCTCTTCTTTCTGTCATCCTCTCTTGATCACGTTCACCTTTTTCACTTTTTTAAAATCAGGTTAAAAGGAATATTAGTCTAACATATGGCTCTATGTATATTTGATATCACCACGCTCCATATTTAATATCCTCAAATTGCTACCTCAGCAGGTTTTAAGTAGAGGAACCCACTTGAGTTTTTATCGCCCGTACTCTCTTGCTGCTCTGTGTGTGAAATATTTCTTTCTCTAACTCGCCTTTAAAAGCTGCTGCAGATAGTTAGGCGTGAACCCCACCAGGAGGGGAAGAAAAAAAGTCGTTACCGCGGTGTGAAGATAAAAAATAATCAGTTTTTCTTCAAATGAATTTCCTGCCCAGACTCGCTTAACCTTTCTTAGCTACGACCCATCTGTTTGCTGAACGTTTACCTTTGATTGTGTGAGTGTGTGTGTGTTTGGGTCTGCATGTGAGTCACTCCGGTTAATACAACAGAAGATAAGATAAAGGGAAATCAGCATTATTGATCCCTGAGGGGAAAGAGAGAGATTGCAGCAGTAAATAGAGAAGTTTGGATAAAAATCACACAAATAAACATATTGAAAGTTGTGTCTTGGTACATAGCTTAAATCGCCTCCAAGAGATTCGGCCTACTGTGTTGATTAGCGACAGATTTACAGATTGACTAATGTTTGAGAGTACTGATGTGGCAAGCCTTTGATCTCGACTTAATCCTACACTGACGTGGACTTACTTTTCCGTTTTAATGCCATCCTTTAAAGTAGCAGATCACAGGGACGGAGGATTGGAGCTTTTTTGCATAAAGAGTGCTTTCTAACACTCGATCTCATGTTTTCATAACTTCGTGTTCCACTTCTTACAGAATTCAAGTTCAACACGTATTCATTGTGAGAAAATGAATGAAGGCTAATGAGCCGGTGTGAAACGTGTGTTTCAGGTTTGGGCGTGGAAGGAGAACGTGTGGGAGAAGGAGAAGGGCACCCTGATGGAGAGGTACACGGTGGAGCAGAGTAAACCTCCATCGCAGGGCGGCGCCGTCCTCTCCACTCTCACCATCAACAACGTCATGGAGTCGGACTTCCACTCGCCTTACAACTGCACCGCCTGGAACTCGTTTGGACCCGGCACTATGATCATCACCCTGGAGGAGACGGGTACGAAAAAATATGACCTAAAGAGTGAAATAACAGAAACGTACGAACGATTCCTGTGCAACATCGTCATGAGGTCATAGTTCACCAAACTTTGCTCCTATTGTGAAAGTACAGTGAATAGTTTTATTTCCTGTTACTTTATTTTGAATCCATTATCAGTTTATAAAATTAAAGTGGAAAATGTCGATTAATATGGTCTAGTTTGCTTTTATAGCTCGCTGTGGTTTTAATGTCAGCCAGTTTGATGAGCAGTTAAAAACTCCTCCCAGTAGCTTTAAAATATCTCTGCTGATACATGAGAAACAGGACGTTCACACTTATAAGCTCACTTGGCTCAGACTTCCCCCGGAGTTTCCCCAAACAGACCCCTAGCATTTTTTTTTTATACAACAAGGCCGAGTGTGCTGATGTGAGAACAAAGCAGGATATTGTCCAGAGAATTTAGCTCGAGCCAATAAGAGGGCGGAGTGACGTTTATATATCCTGTTACTGCTGCACGGTGCATAGACCACTACGATCTCTGTGCACGCAATTAAATGACTGCATTATGTTTTCTGATTGATTTAAAGGTACATTTACTCATCATAGAGCAGACTCTGTTATTGTTGTTTCGTCTGCTACTTCCCTTTTTTTTTTTTTTGTTTGTTTGTTTTTTTCACATGACGTCTTACCTCCAGAGATATGTTCACAGCCAGGTCAGGAGAATCTCCAGAACAATCCTCCCAAAACCATCTAGATAGTAAACGACTTAAAAGAACAATTTGCAATATTTTTTTTTTTTTTGCACAGAACACATTTTTATTTAAGTGACAGTTTGAAACTTTCTGTATCTTTAGTGTGTGCGTGTGTGTGTGTGTGTGTGTGTGTGTGTGTGTGTGTGTGTGTGTGTGTTTTATGCTCTCCTCTCCGTTACAAACTGAAGTACCCTTGAGCAAAGCTGTTTGTCGGTGGCCTCAGCTGGAGGACACACAGGAGAGATAAGAGTGTTAGGAGTCCATTCTGGCTGGATCCGTGTTTTATTTTGAGAGCTCGCTGTGTCACATTACATTGAGAAAATGATTTCTTCATGCTCTGTCAGTCTTATCTGCCTCTTATTCTTTCAGCTGTCAGATTTCGCAGGCTTCACAAAATCTACCAAAACATCTCAGAGAGAGAGAGAGAGAGAGAGAGAGGGAGGGCGAGCGTGGATTTGTACCTCCATGTACACTAACAGTGTTTTTATCCCCTGTCTGAGTTGCACGCCTTATCAACATAAGCAGCCCTCAGAGATCCAACATTAAGCTACTGTAGGACACAACAGGATTTACGCTTAGACAACGCAGGTTTCTGTTACAATGAGGCAGCAGCTGTCCCTCAACCCCTCGACCCTTTCCTCCGCTTGTGTTCGTTTCAGATATTGTTCCGGTGGGAATTATCGCTGTTGGTACGGTGGGCATCTCGATTCTGCTGCTTATGCTCCTGCTGGCGGGCGCCTTCTTCCTCTACCGCCAACGCAAAGGCAGTGAGTGCACACACTGGTTCCCAAACGTGTGCGTTTGTGGAAGCACACACTCACGCTGACGTACATGCCGTATGTGTCTGTCAGTCTTCCTTTCTCTCGTCCTTCTTCTCTCCCTATCTGTCACTTTCCCCGTCTGAAAGAAAAGAAACACACGCCAGCGTTATAGCTTTTTATTCAAATGAGATTAATGAATATTCATACAACATGGCAAACTGCCGTAAAAACGCCTACTGCATGTTGCTCTTGTCGTTCGACTGACATGCAATTGTGTGATGATTTTTCAAAATAAATCGTATTTATGTTCTGCTCCTACACCAGATAAAGCACACAAACAACGAGAGCATTTAAAGGGTGAATAGTGTTTAAATTATGAATTCCTATATGTTATTTATACAGCCCGCGGCAATCCAGTTAGCATTTATGAGCTCAAACAAACCAGAGAGAGGAAGAGAGAACATGTGGTGCCTTCAAGTTGTTTAATTTTCAGCTGTTCCACTGCAAACACAGAATTGGGAAAGACAATGAAGGTGACTGGCAGAGTTCCCCAGAGGGATTTTCGAGGGATAAGAGTATATTTTTCTGCTTTAAAGCTGATAACGCCACAAGAGAGAAGATATCATGTGGAAATAGAAACTCAAACAAACATTGTTGTGGCTGCAGATAAGCCGTCTCTCATTTGTTGAACGATTCAACTCAAGACAGCACGAGACTTCAGCCGCCCCTTTGAGGTTTCAGCTGTTGGGAGATTATTGTTTCTGTTGACAAGTATCGACTTCACTGTGAGGATAGTATATCCTCTCAAACAGGGAGTGTTGTCACCATAGGTTACATGAGGCAGTGTTTAACCCAGAACTAAACTGGTTTTATGCCCCAAAAATCCTCATTTGGGCCGTGATGCGGAAGTCTGTGTGACTAATTTAAATGAAACCCTTTTAATGAAATGGCATTAAACTTGTTTAATCTCTACCTGTGCATATTTAACCTTGTGCTGCTGCTGCTGCTGCAGCCTTTATGTTAATTTGACGGCACTCAATTCAGACTTGTGTCACATTACAAGGTTAATAAGATTGCTGTCGTGACTTTTATGTTAAAGTGACTCTGGCACTTGTTCAAATATGAGACAAACATTTAAATGTGGCTGCAGCTTACAGTGCAGTAACGAAGTTTTCTTTGAGGTAATGGCGGAAACAAAATAGATGAACTGGAATATGTCTAAGAAGTGTTTGAATGTTTTTAAGTCAGCTGTTCAGGGACTTACAGTGCGTACTGTTTCTGAGTGACGAAGTCTAAAATGCTTTATCAATATTTAAAAAACTCTGATTGTGCATTTCAAAAGATGAAAACTTAAAGCACCATTAAGTGTTTTTTTCAGGTCAAGGGAAAGGTTGTATCTGCACATTGTTGGTACAGTATAATAGTGGCAGCTCAAAAAAAAAAAAAAAACAGCAATACACACACCTCTCGCTAACGAAAAAAACAAAAAACAGCAGCGTGTCTTGGCAAACGACACGGTAGGTTGAAAGTCTGAGCCATTATGTTGGTTTCCCATTTAAGAGCCATCATTGTTAGTTATTTCAGCACACGCAGAAAGTGGAGTTTGTTGCCTTTGAGGAGATTTCAACCTAGAATTAAAAAAAGCCGAATACAGTTATAAGATCTGCTACAAAATCTTCATCTTCTTAATATCCAGACATCCCTACCTTTTGAGGCCGCCAACTCGCCTAATCGATGAAACTTAAATCAATAAGAGAAATTAAGGAGAATTCACACTAGACTGTTACTGTTGTTGTTTTGATTTCCTCTTTAACAAGGCTGTGAAATAAATCAATCATTCATCTTCACATCGACCTCCAGTATGACCTGAGGTTGTGTTTTTCTTCCAGGCCGACGGGGTGTCACCCTCGGTAAACCAGACATCAAGGTGGAGACGGTCAACAAAGAGACCCCCAGCCTGGAGGAGGAGACGGCTGATGTCTCCACGGCAACCCGGATGGTCAAGGCTATGTACTCCGTGAGTAGACGCCCATATCTGAGTCACCCGAGGGCCGAGGAGAGGAGGCGTATGGGTCAATGGCCTTAAGTGCACAGACATCGACACAAAGGCCACGAAACATAGCAGGAGAGGCGCGCGCACACAAACACACACACACACACACACGCAAACACACATTTTCACAATTAAAAGTTCAGGCACAGTCAGTGAAATAGAAACACATGTGTAGAGCCTGGTTGCAAACAAAGAAGCACATAAACCACATTTAAAAATGCACAAACACACACACACACACACACACACACACACATGGGTACACCATTAGGAATGGTAGACTTCATGTGCTCGCACAGAGAAGAGACAGACACACACTTCCTGAGACATAGGAAAACATCCAACACCAGCAGTCGTGGAAAATCAAGCATCGCGGTTCCAAAAGTCGGACTTAGGCCGCGTTTCCAACGACTAATCGTTTTTCGTCTTCCTCTCTCTTGGGATGAAAAACCTGAAACTCTGTTTTCCTCTCCCCTCTCTCTCTCTCTTCCTTCTCCTTTCCTTTTCTCGCCCATCCCTCTTTCCGTGTGTGTGTTTCGTTGTTTGATGGTTTAGTTTCTGCCCTCTGTTTCCCTCTCTCCCTCCACTCAGCCATTCAAAGACGACATGGACCTGAAGCAGGACATCCGGAGCGAGGGGGACACCCGGGAGGAGTACGAGCTCAAGGTCGTGGTTTCTTTCTTTTTCTTTTTCTTTTTCTTTTTCATCTTGAACTGTATACCATGCATGATGCACAATCATAACATATTTCATAAACGCGTGGTCTTATCAATCATAAAGTGCTAATTACCAGTTTCTTGAATATCCTCAGGTTTACGATGTACATCGTAGTTATGAGATTGTTTTTTTACAAGCACCACTTGCGTAGTCAGTGTTTGTGGTTCTTCAAGCATCATTTCCAGGATTCTGCTTGGCCGGATTAATCAGCTCTTTTAATCTGGAGTGGGGTTACAATCTTCTCATAATCACAAATCCCTGTGCGCTAATTGAAGTTTAATTACAAAACATGATACGGTATTAAAAAGTGAACAAGGCTGACGCAGAAGGGCCATCAGTTTCTTTCTCGTGGACAGCAGGGGGCGATAAAAAAAACATGTCTGACTGATGAAACCAGATGAAAAAAATCCCCCACTTTCAATTTAATTAAATACCTCAGTTAAGATTTTTGGCTGCTGCCCAGGTAAGCCTCCTGTCACATGGAAACAAAACTATATTTATCTTGGTGAAATGAAGGTCTCTCATATGTATCATGTTCATACACATAGTGTGAGCCACATAAAGCATAAAGCATGAACAGCAGCACGCCTCCAACTGCACCGACATCTCCACCCTTACTGTAGCAGCAGTGTGTAATGTGACCGACAACATGATGCATTTACTATTTAAGAAGTACGCAGTTAGAAGCATGACGCGCTTAAAGAGCTAATTGAGGCACAAAATCTCTCGTCCAATGTTTGTTGCTACTCGTGCACATTGCACTTAGGATTCAAGGGCTCATAGTTCCCCCTCTGCTCACAGGATCCCACCAATGGCTACTACAACGTCCGAGCCACCACCCACGAGGAGGCGCGCCCCCAGTCCCGTGCCATCCACTACCAGGGCGAGTTCCGCTCCCCGAACACGAACAGCCGACCAGAAGGTGCCACGTCCAGCGGACCTCCAGCCGCTGCCAGCGGTGCTGTTCCCCCCAGCGGTGTGCCAGGCTCAAGAGCAGGCTGCTATGACCCCCGCCCGCCTTCCAGGATGTCCCACGCCACCTACGCCCAGTTCAACACCTTCACCAGGGTGGCTCAGAGCCAACAAGCGCCTCCCAATCCAGCTCTTCAGTCGCCTGGAGATTACCCTGGAGACTGTGGTTTGATGGACAGCAACACCCAGCTGGCGTATGACAACTATGGATACCCCTCCCAGTACCCAAGCTACCGTATGGGCTTTGCTCCTCCACCTATAGAGGAAGGTCCGGCCTATGAAATGTATCCAACAGGTCAAGGGACCGGACCGGGACCGGGGCCAGGGCCGGGTCCGGGGCCTGGACAACAAAGTCCTGAAGCAGGACTAGGGCAGTATGGAACCTCCACTCGTTTCTCTTACTCGTCTCCGCCCTCTGACTATTCCCAAAGACAAACACAGCGGATGCAGACTCATGTTTGAGAAACCAACACAGACAGCAAGAGCTTAAAAAAAAAAAAAAAAAACATTCAACAAACCTTAATATGAAAACACTTCATTATAAGCAAATCAACTTTTTGTGTTTCCATAGCATCAAGTGCATGGGATTCGGTTCAATTTCTGAACCAACAAAACACCTCAACGACGCACAGCAGTTAGCAGCATCACCTATAAAACAGTTAGCGGCAATACATGCAACACGTGCAAAGGCGACATTCACACACAACAAGACCCTCTGTTGCGTGCAGTGTTTATGCTACAAGAAAAGCAACAGCGAGAGCCACAATCATAAGAGACAAAAGGAGAAGAAGAGCACTTTGAGGGCAGTAAGAAGAAGAAGAAGAAGAAGAAGAAGAAGAAGAGCCAGGAGCTGCGAGTGGAGCCGAGGAACCATTTCTTCTTTCTGAAATCCTCTTCTTACTCCAGGATCATCTCCCTGCATCAGATCTTCCTCCCAAACCCATCTCTGTAAATAAGTGCAAATGGAGATTTGGGTCATTTTGGAGTTGTTTCCTTGTACAAACCTAAGCAGTGGGATGCAGTACAGTGACCTACAGAAAACCTTCCAATAATCCAACACGTTCTGACTCTTAACATACCGCAGAAAAAACACACTCATACACACAGAGCTTAAAAGACTTATTTGTTTATATGTATTGCAGCAACAGGGCAGCTCAGACAAAAAAAAAATATCTGGCACTTTTTGATTCTTTTTCCCCTCATTTAAACCTGCCCAATGCGTACGAGATCTACCTTGAATTAAGTGGGACAGAGTTTCTTAAAAGGGGTGTTAGGAAGTGACCGGAGTGCCAATGCTTACAGTATGTGCTAACACACAAGCTATTCATGTGTGTCGTCTTTTGTAAAATTGGACAATGAGATTGCTCTGGACAAAGAGGTTTTGTACATGCCACATCTGAGAGGAAAGAAAACAAGCAGTAGCAAGCTCGTTCTCCTCTTCATCGCTCATTTTGTATCATCATGACGCATTCCTAAACCTAACATTTCACTCAAGGTCATTGCTGTGTGTTATACGTTTTTTGTGAAACGAGGTGTTAAGGGGGTGCTTTCTCATTTAACTAAATTCTGCAATTTGTACAAAAAGATACCTCCCCTACCCTCAAGTGTCATTTGTTTCTCTCACTTGCACAGTAGAATAGCTCTTTTTTCCATATTTATACGGAAATGTATGAAAAAAAATTTGCATTCAGAAACATTTTATAGTATTTTTATAAGGAGTTGTGGACCAAAGGTTCAGCATTTTGGGTGAAACTCACTTTTTAATGTGTATGTGGAGACGCGATCGTTAACTGGAAACATTTTAAGTTTCTCTAAAAAAAAACGATGGATGGTGTTTTTCAAGTGGATGATGTGTAGACTAAAATTAGAACATTTTGAAGAGCTTCTTTCCAAAAATGATAAATATCTACCAATCAGTTTGATGGATATCTCTTTTTGGCTTGAAACCCTTTCTTTGACTTCCAGTCTTCTGACTGGACTGCCTTTTACAAACGTCGACGACATTCAAAATGATGGATGAAGATCAAGCAGCTGCTCGCTTTGAGCTGTGCTGAGAACTTTGTAAGCAAAGAGAAGGTTCAAGTGTCTAACATATCAAAATGAAGGTACAGATGGTTCAATCTAGCTCATATGGTACTTTGTACATTTATATGTAAGTATGCTGGTTTGTTCAATGCAACAGAAAATTTGGTGGCATTTCTCGTCTTAGATTTTTCCTTTTAAATTGTGTCCGCTTTGGTTCACGTGATTCGCCTGTAACAGCATGGGTTCATAATTATCAGCCTTTAAAATGTTGCTTCTCTACTCTGATTTCTAATGATGCAGCTTCTGTAAAATATCCCATTTCAATGAATCTCCATCACCTCATTGTAAAGCCTGGATTTTAGACGTTCCTTTGGACTGAGACGTTTCAGATGTGGACATGAAATTGAATATGCCACCGGTGTCAACACCCAAGCACTGTGTAGAAATTTACCTCCAAGCTGATTGATTGGATATCCATCTAAATTCAGTACTGGGTTACAGACCGCCACCATTTGATAGCTTTTATTTGTGGTTGTAATAAAAAGTGGGTTGACATTAAAACCCAACGTTGGCTTGTCAATAACGAACAGCCCTGATGTCGGTTCCTTTTCTCTATTTTTTTTTTTTTTCAAAATTTAACTGCAAAATTGGTCAAAACCAAAATGTTTGGTTGACAAACAGCACTGGACAGACATTTACTTATGGTTGGAATATATTAGCTTAATTGTTGTCTTCAGAATGGTAGACATTTTATTTCGGTCGGAATTGAAAATTTTGGGTGTTAACCAAAATCCAACTCCTAACATTGGACTGACATAAAATTATGATAAGAAAGAAAAAGTGTATTAATGTTAAATCCCAGGATTAGATTAACAGCGCCATCCTTTGTCAACATATGAATATAAGTTCAAAGTAAGCGATGGTCATTTACCTCAAACATTAGACAGACATTGAATTGTGGGTGCAAATAAAAATCAGGCTGATGCTTGATGTTAATTACCAACATTTTTATACATTTAGAATTTTGTTTCCACTTTTACAAACGTTAACAATGTGTAAACGTGGAAATACGACAATTGAAAGATAGTTGGAAATTGAATCAGCATGATTTCAAGAGCCAACATTTTGACATCTATAACCAACCTTTACAGACTATGATTTTGCTTCAAGATATAAATCAAGTATCCATCAAAACCCAACGTTTGCCTGACATCAATCTCTGAGAAAGCAGCTTAGCACAGGTGTTGTTTGATCCATTCAATCAAATCTCCTCTTTTGGCCTGATTCTTAAATCCTGTATTGTGTGTTAAGCAATTTTCAACTTACAGAAAACCTCTCAACTTAATGAAGCCATTGACCTAGCATTTTCTTTTCTTTTGGACAGTACTTTGTACAGAACATAGAACCTAAAATATCTCCTTCGAAAAATGTTCAAACTGCTGCGAAAGATCATCATTCAGAAAGAAAACACAATATTAATGAGTAAAAGAAACAACGTTTTGGCCAGATTTTGTGGGGACATTTTCTGGATGCTAATCGCTACAAGACTTAATTTAACCTCTGTCAATATCTGGAAATGTTGTGGTGCGGCGTGAGCGCATCACTGAAAACATTTCTCTTAACAAGCTATTTACGGGAAAAACAATTGACACTGTATCGTCTGCCATAAAGTTCCCACGGAGTCACGTCGGCACACTGAGCTGTTAAACATGAGTTAATTCAAATGATGAGGTTGCATCACAGAAACAATTGTTTTCCTGTTTTTCGTTTTAAGGGACATTAAATGATCTATTATTTAGACTTTTTTTGTTTGGCAGAAACCACAAATTGCTTACACATTTTATTCCAAACGTTTCTTTCGGGCATCTATGCTTTATCGGATTGTCAAAGTAGGACTTAAGGCAACAAAGATTTCCCCACTTCTCTTTCCACCGTACATTTTAAAGCAGCTTAAGTTATAGCAAATGACACCGCGCTTCATAAAGGACCAGAGGCTGCGAAGTGAAGCCAGAAGTCTCAGCAACTTTACTGCTTAATCATTGAGTCTTTATATTTATCAGCCGCTCTATCAACCCCTCACAGATACAGTATATTATGGTAATTTTGTGCTATGGGACTGTAAAACGTGTATTTATTGCCCCTATTTTGAATAAACACTCTCAGAAAGGAAACCTGAGCCACGCCACTCCTGATTAGAATATCAGATGAAGCCTCGTAGCTCCAAGGTCACTATATATAAAACATTTCAGTAGTTATGGGGAGAAGAACAGCAGATGGAGCGCCCTTTTAAATTTATATGGTTATCACAGGCTCAGTGCTGCATACTATTACCTCTTTACAACCTTTTTACAGAGTTGTAGCCGTGCAAGTATTTTGCATCTGACTTAAAATGTCATCTCGACCTTGTGTAGAATGAGAACATTTGACACTGATGAGGCACTGAGGCCGACAAAAACACATCCAGACCTTCCAGGTACTCCGTCATCGTCGTTGCTTCAGTATTTACATTAAGACAGGACGCGGAAAATGCCAATAATGCAAAACAGATGTCAAGATTTGGTTGAAAAATGGAGGAAGAAAGTAGAAAGACTTGAAGGGAATCTGGAATCGTTTTTACTCCACCGGACTGTTTCACGTCTTTTTCATTCTCTCATATTAACAACCGCCTGTACCAAGTCGACTTCATATAACGGCATCACATCATGGAAAAACCTCTCTTATATTGTTTATTGTAATTTTCTTTAAGATGAAAACATATGGAGAAAGTATAATAGCTGTGTGTATGTTGAGGAGGGGGGGAGGGTCTTTTTTTTTTCTTTTACAGAATATATAGTTACATGAGGTCATAACATCAACCTCTGCGTTCTTATATTTTATGTCAACTTTCTTATAATAAAATATTTCATTGACTTATTTTATGTTTTATCACGGGGGGGGGGGGGAGAAATGACTTCAGTTAGAAGTGTTTCAGATTTTATATGATGTGTTTTATTTGATTAATCAAAGCTGCTTAAAAAGATATACACGTACACACGACTCCTCAGCCAGGCCACAAATAGTCAAAACTCTGTCTCAACTAGGCCAAACCAGGCTAGAAGCAGGCCGACACTGCCGCTCGCTGCTCTGTTCCCTGCTGTGCTGTGCCATCCCGGCCAACACTGACTCAAGTGGCTCGATGTCCATTTTTACCTTTTGCAGTGTTCAGTGAGTGCCAAAAGACTGTGCGGGAAAAAAAAACAACAACTGAGCAGACAAACTAATGAAGCAGCCATTTGTGTTAATGGGGTTTATGTGGCTGTATGCTTGAGGGTGATACTGTATGTTTGAGTGTGCGTGTGCTATATCTGCTTCTGTCTCACTTATGTGCTGTATGCATCCATCGGTGGACATGCATGTGTGTGTTTACGTGTGTGTTTGCAGCCTGTGACGCCAGTTTTATTCATACCATTTGAAATGTGTTGAGACTGCTGACTGGAGAGATTAGGGTTTGACTGATCGGGAAATGTCAATCAGGTCACAGTTTTGGTGTCGTCTGCTGGTATGATGGAGTTTCCTCCTGACCACAGCTACATAACCTTTGATAGGGATACAGCCGATCAACATCGGTATTGACCGATAATGTCTCTGTTGACAGATGTGTCATGAGATAAATGATATCAAAATAGTCAAATGATCCTATTTAAATGAAACACCGTCAACATTTAACTTTGTATTGGTACTTGCAGAGCCAACCTGTAATTTACATTGACTCAATCACAAAAACACATCAATCTAAGCTTTGTGCTAATAGGATTAAGGATAGTTGCATCATTACTCTGTGCTGAATGTAGCCAAACAAGAGGACGCACAACATCTCTGAGATCAAAGACAAAGAGCGTTTCTTTTTCTTTTCTTTTTTATTACTGACGGTGCTCTGCAACTTACAAAGACAAAAACTAAACACAATAACCCAGAAGAAAAAACAAAGAGCCAAGATATCCCTGATGTCTCCCTGGATGATGAAGTGGATAATTAGGCTTCAGAACAGACGCACAATATTTTCTTGGCAGACTCGTTGGTGCCCCCAGTGGTGAATAAATGAACTGCAATTAACTGTACATAAAGATAGATGGTGCCATGTTCTCCAGTAGTACCAAAGTGAAGCCAAAACATCTTGCCCTTTGTCTAACCACTTAACTGTATAAGGTTAAAGCAGTGAAACAGATTCTTCAGTTCGGTGAATCTTGAGTTGTAGTTTACGCTTCCTCTCTCTGTTTCTTCTTCTACTCTGCATATATGGTGCACACAGTTCTGCAGGAGCTGCATTCGTCCACTGAACTGTCAATCATGGACTTCAATAGCATCACATGACTAATTAATAGAAAACTCAGACAAGAGAACACTTAGGCTTAAATAAGAAAGACGAAAAAGTAACTACAAAGATAGAAACTAGGTTTGAGAGATACTAGTTGGACCTATGTCACATCTGTTAACATGGAGGAGGCGGAGCTTATGACCGATACTACAGCTTCAAATGTTTTGGCTTCACTTTCAGGCAGCTGCAGTGCCGTCTATCTTTCTATGCAGTCTGCGATTTGTATGTTAATGCACTTGAGGTTTCCACCTCTGACCAGGATTTGAAGGAATGATGAACTGTCACTTTAAGATGCCTTAAGGAGCCTCAAATTATAACACAAGTTTCTCTAAATGTTATGATTTAAAAAATTCGGAATCAATCTGTTTACTTTTTTTTGGAAAGCTGAAAGATTGGGAATATTTTCAACAAAGAAATCAGTCAAACCCTAAAACCAATCAGGACAGCTGGCGAGACAGAGATAAGGAGACACTGTGTGGCCTTAGGACACAAGGAAGGAGACGAGTTTGTCGTCCTCCTTCTCCTCCTCCAGCTGCTGAGGCTGAAACAGCTGCACGAGTGAACAGGCTGACTTGTTGTTCAGCTCTGTGTCATTCAGTATATGTAGACTATGATAAATGCAGTGAAAAGTCTGAAGTGGAGGTGTGCATGCAGGTGAGAGAGGGACAGTGTGGATGTTCAGATACACACAAATATTCTCCATACTCCTTTATTTTTGACCCGTCGTGTTTTATTATGTTCATATGTTGTGCACTTCATTTTATCCCTTTTAATCAAGAAGAAAAAAAACTGTACAAAACATACAAGATATTATCAAATTGTTGCTTTATTTTCATGTTACTCTGTTTGGATTTGGTTTCGTTTGTTTCTTTCAAAATGTATGTAATTATTTTTTCACAGTATTACAAAAAAATAAAAGAAGACACGGCTTTCATAAGAACAGTGGCAAAGTTGTTTTTTTCTTTCTTTGAAACCTGTTTGTGGAGAAATCATTGTATTAAAGTGCATAAGGAATTTTTTTGCTGCTCTAAGTTTGAACTACTTTGACGTAACCAAAAAGGGCCCTTCAAAGGTCAGAGTGTAACGTTTACAGCGTATCCAAAATGGCCGAAGAAGCAACAGACTGTGCTCTCCTCACCTTTCCTCCCTAAATCGCTCCATTTCTGACGTCCGTTCTTTTCTTCTTTTCTACTTCTTCGGCAGCGCCCTTCCTCTCATCGTCTTCACCTTGTTTCCTTAGATTTTAACTCCTTTTCTTTGTCTTCTTCATCTTTTTACCAGTTCTTCTCCTCTCCTCTTTTTGTTCTGGGAAATGTTCTCTTGTGTTTTCTTTTTCATCTTCATCATGTCTTACATCCTCTCTTCACTTTGGTCTTCTCTTCATCCTCCAATCTCCTTTCTATCTGCTTTCCTTTCTTCGTGTCTTCACTTCTTATTCCTCATTTCATCTTGTTTTCTCTCTTCACCTTACTTCCTCTTTTCAGTTTTCTCATCTTTCTTTTCCGCTTCATTTACTATTTCTTTTACTTCCTTCACATCTTTTCCTACCACCTCTGCACACAATTTCCCACTCACCTCCTTTGCATTTTCATTTCTTCTTCTACTCTCCTCTTTCTTCTCTTCTCCTTTCATCTCTCCTGCTTACATTTTTCTCCTTTCCCCTTGCACCATCTTGTCTTTTCTCACTTCAGGTTTTATCATCTTGCTCTCCCCTTTTAACCTCTCATGTCCCCTCTTCAGGTTTTGCAGTACCTCTTGTCCACCTTATTTTCCATTCTTCCTCTTTCCGTCTCATGTCATTACCTCTCGTCTCTCAAATCTCCATCGCCTGTTTGTGTCTTCAAACCTCACTTTTCCCACTTCTCACCCCTTTCCTGCTCTCTGCAACCTCTTTTCTCGCCCGGCTTCATCTCATTATGTCTCCACATTCCTCTTCTTTAACGTTTCTCTCCTCAGTCCTCCTTCCTGTCCTCTAAAGTGACAGGAAAAATGAGTCTGCAGAGGAAAAAAGCACGAAGAAATAACAGATATGGCAGCAGAAAAGGAGACAAGGACAGGAGAAAGACAGGAAGCATTAGCCCCCCCCCCCCTCTCTCTCCTCATCTTTACTTAGTGTGTAATAGTGATCATCGTCTCCCCGCTCCTCCTGCTCTCATTGAGGAAAAATGTCTGGAATAACCTTCAGCTCCCCACTCCCGACTCCAGTGGACCCCCCCAACCACCCCCCCTCTCCACCACCACCTCCGTCCCCACTTCCATTTTATCCCCTTGTTCACATTTGAAGCGGTCGTTGTAAGGATTATGGCCCCTCTCATGCTTGGCACGGCTCTCAGCGCTCCAGATATATTATCATATTAGTGGAGAATGATGTAATGCAATTCAAGACATTTGTCCTTCGCACACCCTCTGTCCCTCCGCAGATGATGTCACAAGCTTTGTGTCTCCGAGGCAGAGAACTTCTCAATTTGGTGGGTGATTAACTTTGGGGCTGTCGCCATCTAGTGGTGGGAGAGGAGAGCTGCGAGGTGGGTGAAAATCAAGAGAAAGGCGGGTAAATTAGGATGAAGGCTATTATTTATAACTGAAGCAGAGGATAATGGGAGTCATAATAGACGTCCTTGGTGTAACTGTACCGACAGGGCGTGTTGGGTCAGGGACGGAAACAAAGAGACAGACACTGTGGACATGACTTGATTACCGATGCAATTAAACAGACACATTCAAAAGCTTATTGCAAATAACAAAATCTTTTGGTGATTTTGTTTCAATCTGCATTTACAATTTCTCCAAACCCAAACTAAAACCAGAAAGAAGGACTAAGGAAATGACAAATAAATACATTTAGGGATTAAACAGGTGTAGATTAAAAATCAATCATATGATTATTCTCCACCCTCTTTACAGACTATTCTGTTCGGCAACCCTTCAACTACACGGCAACAATAAAGTAAAAAACTTATCAGCGTTACAAGAACTCACACCAAAGCAAGTAGCAGTATCAGGCTAACTGACAGTCTAAAACTTAACTACAATGTTTTTAATATTATTTTTGATTTACCTTTTGCAGTGAATGTTTTAATGTTGATCAAAGTTGTGGATAAAAAGTTTGATAATTATTACTTTATTTAAATGTGTCTACATGTTAAGCGAGCTTGGACTATGATAAACTTTAACTTAAACTAAATAGTAAACCTTTTTTACATTGTCTGCTCTTAAAGGCTTCAAACGTGTATTTTCACTACATTTTACTTCAAGCAACATTATGATGGACTGTGGTGCACTTTGGCGCCCACTAAAGGTCTGTGAGTGAAACTGCAGAGCCTCATACTGACACCGTCAGCTCTGCATCGGACATGCAGACTTACTGTTTTTGCAAAGTTCTGGTCAACTTGTAAAAGCCTGACCAATATTTCCTCTACTAT
The DNA here is from genome assembly GCF_947650265.1 of Symphodus melops. Lineage (NCBI taxonomy): Eukaryota > Metazoa > Chordata > Actinopteri > Labriformes > Labridae > Symphodus > Symphodus melops. Next base: position 24,578,221 of record NC_136697.1, on the reverse strand, counting down.
CTATTATTATTGTCATCTATTATTGTTCCTCTACTATCCAGGAAAGCAAACAATAAAATCAGATATCAGCGACAGTTCAGGCTCTGAAGTCAAACAAGCGTAGGAATTGATAATAATTTATGTTTTTAAAATGTATCATAGTCTTTAATTAAGATCAACATCTTTGTGTTGAAAAGAAACACAGGAACAAAAGACGGTCACATAAACTGCATGCATGAAAATCACAAACTGGACTATAGATGACAAACGTGCCGTTCATCATTGAATCACAGCAGTCATAAAAACATCAGACTGTAAATCTCCGGGGGGAACAAGGATAATGCAGCTCGAGGGCAGTCCAGAGTTATTGGTCTACCTCGATATACGGTGGATGCATACTGATGGAGTCGTACCTTTTGTGTTCCATTCAAATGTTGTAAGAAAGTCAAAGTGTAAGGATGTAGGACATTAAGTGTGGGTCCCTGGAGTACTTAATAAAAGGGAGGAAGAAGCCTGTGTACGACACGAGGAGAGGAGCCGGTGGCACTGTGTATTCAGAATCCTCCGATGAGTATCGAAAACAAAGACAGAACATTCAGAAGCAAGGCCAGACAAACGAAACGAGCTGCTGGGTCTTTACTAACTGCTAACTCACATTTGTCTTCACTTTTTTCTGTCCTGAAACACGTCCTTTGTCTCAGCAGCACATTCATTAAGGAGTGCACAACATGTGAGCAAAGAAAGAGTCACCCTGTAGAGACGGTCGCTGGTCTCCTGCTGCCTCCTTCAGTCAACTTTTTGGTGTTTGAAGCAGCTTGTTCAGATTCCAACACAACATTTAAAACACCACAAACACAAAGAACTGATACACAGGCAGAGGAAGTCAACTCCTGTGGCCTCTGAGGAGTGACTTTGAAGAGATCAACGTAACAGCTGCTCCATATTTAACAAAAACAAAGAAAGCCTCTTTTTCCTCAGTAAAAAGGTTTATTGTTGTTGCAATCTTTAATTTTGTAAAAATAATCCTCAGAGCCAGTCAGAGGCAAAATCAAGTGCTTAAAGTGGACGTATTTGATCACCTGTGATTGCCCCAAAGTATTAAGTCACAGGCTGCTCTCTGAGCTCTCATCTCCAAAGTTAGTTGTAAGTGCATATGATATGATATGCACACCTTCATGTGTAAACGCAGAGCCTCATTTTCAAAGACGTGTTACTCAATAAAAAAAAAGAAAAAAAACATCAGATAGTGCAAATGAATTCAACACAGACGCAATTTGTGGTTAAAATGTGAGACTTTCAAACTCTCCCCTCATGTTTATCACAACACGATCGTTTGTGGCTGTGCTTCTGAAGCATCAGACTGACGTCCCTGTCACGCTTCACATGCAACAAGTAGCAAACGTTTCCGGAATAGTGGGCCGTAGTCTGTGTAGAGGTGTAGGCGTGGGTGGAACGCACTGGCCAAGTCCCACAACTGAGCCAGCAGCACTGTGTGTGTGTGTGTGTGTGTGTGTGTGTGTGTGTGTGTGTGTTTGTGAGCGTGTGTGTTTATGTGGAGCTGCTTTTTCCCTCCTTTGTTTCTTTTTTGTTCGAGACACCTGTGACTGGATGTGATGAAAAGAACTTCCCCTTCATTGCATGTGTAAACCCAAAAGTTTGATTGCACATCAACACTTGATGGTTCAGCAGTTATCCTCATCGTCATTATCCAGTTAAAGGTCAAACTCAAACGTTGAAATGCCATAACCCCTGAGACCTTTTCTACGTACAACAGAGAGCCTCGTGAATCCCTTCGATCAATGATGATCCAAGCACAAAACTGTGTTGTGATTGTAGACACACAAATTGTACAATTCTAATGACAAGACTACTTCACAAGACCTTTTTACATTATTATTTGGGAAATGTTGAGACATTTAAAAAATCACGAGTCAAATTTCTGATATTTCTCAACCAATCAGATTTGTAGCCGCTGGGAAATTGTGCAGTTTGGACCTCAGTCTTAACACAAACCATTATATTGCGCCGGCCTGTCAATATAGAGAGTGCCGATCAAAACATTAAGCTAATCAGACTAATTACACTTTTTAGAACCAGGCTTTTTGAATGGCTGTGTATGACTCCTGTTGCTTCTGCAGCCAGCCTCAAGTGGCTCTAAGGGCTGCACGATTTCACACTTCCACGTTGGCTTTTCAACATAGGTCAAAGGTTCAATGCCTTGTGATGTTTCAAAATCACAGTATCGACAGAAGAGCTAAGAAGAGCATACTGGCGAACAGTAAACACAATGCAGTTCAATAACATACAACACTATACTAGCATACTGTATAGTTATGGTACTGCAGCGATGGCAGGGATTCATGTCCCCCTCGTTTGAGGAAAAACACTCCGAGGTTTGCAGAAAAAAAAACTGTGGATGAAGTTGAAGAGTGAAAATGTGAGTGTTTGTGTTCGCACACCGAGCTCAGCCAGAAAAACTTCACAAGTTTTTCAGGAGCTTTTTGAAAGTCTGAACGAAACTGTTGATTCCTGTCTTGGTGAAGTGAACTAACTTTGCAGCTGCTTTATAAAAAAATCTGTTTTAAATTTAAAAATGTCAGTGCATGAGAAAACAGGATGCAAAGCTGAAGCGAAATACAGAACCGTGAAATGTTGTGCATATCTGTAACAGACATGAAGACATTTGCCTGATAACAATCAGGTTTCCAGGCATCATAGTGATATTTCTCAAGTAGGTTTCCTGTCCACATTGTTGCAATAATTCATGATGCAAATGTATTCAGAATGCATTCTTCCTCTATTTAGAGATGGATTACTTGAGGTATTGGTCTAAATAACAGAGGGACTTGTTGAAAGATTATTCTCTGTTTAGAGTTGATTCTGCAAAAGCCGCTTCTTTCACACGAGTTTAAAGACGCATCTGATGAGGCTAAAAACAGAGCAGCGTGTCTGTAAACCGCTCTGGTTGAAGTCCAGGCTTTGGCCGGGCCGAGGCTGGCCTCAATCAGCCATCCTCTAAAATAAGCATTCAGCATTTAGTGGGTGAGACTTCCTTACACTCATTGACATCTGCGTTCAATAAAAAAAAACAGCAGCGAGATTAGCATTAACACATACAAACTGGCGCGATAAGAACAGACAATGAGAAGGCTGTTAGAAAACATCCTGCTGGCATCGGTTCCTGGAGTGAAGCGCAGAGAGATTTGTTCTCCAGCTCTGTCGGTTTGAGCTCTTTGGATTGGGAGAGATTATGAGTGACTTGCATGTCATCGAAATGCAGATGATGAATCGAAGGGAAAACCTGCTTTTGTTTGTTCGACAGATCTGGCTTCTCCTCGCGCTCGTTTTTTTATACTGTAAATCAGAATGAAAGGACTCATGCTGGGATTGTCAAAAGGAAAAGCTCTTCCCACTGTAAACACTGTCAGATGTTGTGAATCATAAAACACATGAAACTAGAAAGCAATATCATAATCATACAATAGAACGAATCATGGGAGAAACTGTTTCCCAACATGCTTTGCATACAATACAACCAATTCAACCCGAACGATTTGTGAATGTGGTTGAAGAGGGATACATTTTTTAGTCAGCCCCACATGGCTGTTTTGTACGCCCCTCAATTTACCAAAGAAATAGTAATAAACATATCGCTCCTTTTAAATAAACTTTTAAACATAATTTGTAAAGCTGATGTCCACATAGTGATTTTAAAAGTTAAATATATGTCTGGAATAAATTGAAGAAACAAGCAACATGAAAAGTTCTCAATAATGCAGTTTACTTTCATCTTTGTGATGGTTACCCTGCTGTCAAATGGCTTTCTAAAATTAAACACACGAAGACAGGTTGTCATCACACAAGGTGTCTAATATTAAGTCAGAGACCTAAAACTAAACCAGTGTTGACGCTGCATGAAACCACCAGATGGAAAAACTGTGAGGGCTTCAGGTTTGTCACATGATCTCTGAGTTCTAAGAATTAAGTGTTTTTTAGTTTAGTTTTTTTGAAGCTTTATTCCTCAGGACGTAACATCATGATGTTTTGTTTTGGGGTTTTTTTCAAAGTAGACTTTAATCAAAGTGAGAGACAGAGTACAGATAATTACTGAGGAATCATCTCTGTTTCTATAAACAGAGGAAGGCCACAGAAATGAAATGTTAATGTGAGCTTTTTGTTATACAATATAAATGCAATGCAGAGTATAGAGACAGACCAGAAGATAGATAGCTTTTCATTTTCACAGCTTTTGTAATTTACCTGTTTTTTATGATTATTCTCTCAGAGTTTCGATAGATAGATAGATAGATAGATAGATAGATAGATAGATAGATAGATAGATAGATAGATAGATAGATAGATAGATAGATAGATAGATAGATAGATAGATAGATAGATATAGTCAGTTTTGTAATCTTCATGTTGCAGACATGAAATACAAGCTGTGTTGAAAATAGATAAGAAAAGAAGAAGTGGTTCGAGCCACAGGTATAGAGAAGGAATATGATACAAATTCTGAACTAATACACCACAACTACACTTTTGACCCTTAAACCTTTTAAGTTTATAGTTTATTTCTCTCCATTTGAATCATCAAGTTGGATAGTTTTTTTTCTTTTTATTGTCTCAAAAACACAAGATAACATTCACTTTAGCTAAGTTTGGTCAAAGAAAGATAAAACTAGTAGTTCAATTCATAAAAAGTCATTTCAGAGTCTATTAGCCAAAGGCTTTAAGAAAATAATCATTTACATTTTTCAACATAAACACTGACTATCGAGTGAGAGGTTCATCTTCCTCTCGGCCTCGACATCAACATTTATTAGAAACAATCTACATTATAATTCTATAGACAGTATGATCCATAACACTGATGTTTATTAAAACCTCTTTAAGCAGGGGTCTCAACTAAGAGCTACTTTGAAAGAATAAAAAGTGTCCTAGAGCTACTTGTATCACATGCATGTATTTACATAACATACATCAGATGATTTAAGATATTATTCATACTGTAGATGTGTGAAATTTTAATAAACCAATAAAATTCACATCAAGCTGCATATTCTGCCTGGTTCCTTATATAGCAACAAAACAATGTTAATTTATTTGACAACACCGTTTTTCTTTTTTGAAATCTGTTGGATCATCAGGAAATAATAAAGCACTACACACAAGGTAGTGCAAATGTTAATTCAAATTCACATCAATGTCCAAGGAAACATTTCTACTTCTGCTCTTGTTTTTATGGGTCAAATAAATGAATAGTGGGAAGAGGTACATTTACTGTCGACTGATTTATCTATTTACACAGTTGGTCAACCTGTAGGTGAGCTACTTTAAATACTGCCTGGGAGTTAAAGCCAACATCCTCAAAACATTGACTCACTGTGGGTTTGACAGAGGAAGTAACACATCAACAAGGCTCGCTCTGACTCTGCTGTGTTTGTTACAGAGAAACAGAACACACACATAGTAACATCCAGGACAACAGAGAGGCTCCATAATGTTCATCTTCATGATTCTGGGTCTGCTGGCTGCCATCCAGGCACAAGGTAGGAGAAGAACATCATCTTATTATGATTATAATAATGATAATTATGATGATTACTATGTGCAATAACACAACGGGTAAATAATGTGACCATATCCTGTAACTACAGACAGATCAGGGGGAAACTATTTCAAAAACAGCATCAATGTCTTTTAGGTGACAAATTACATTTATTTTTGATGAGCTTTTAGTTTTAGTAGTTGTGTTTTATTAATTCAATTTATAATATTTCCCCCACCACATTGACACTGCAACAGTCATTCAGACAATGTAATGTATATTATAAAAAGATGTAGCTGCAGACTCTGCAGTGTCTCAGAGATGAACATAAAGTGACCTCAGGTAAGTGATGACATATTAACAAACTGACTCTGAATTAGCCTGCAGAATGACAAAGTGGAGGTTTATCACAGTAAATGTTTCAGTGTGTTTGTATATCTATAAAACAGTTTGACACTTTAAACAGTTTCACTCTAAAAGCACACTGACTAAGCTTCAGTGTTTTAAAAAGGAAACCTGGTTCTAAGAAACCAAAGCAAAAAAAAAGTGTATTTACCTCGAGCACAAGAGAAGATATCCAAAACAAGACGAGACAGTTATGTATTTAGCTTGTAGTTGTTACGCACAGGTGTAAAGACGAAACGAGAAAAGACAAGAAGTGATGAAAAACTTTTTAAGCAGAGTTTTATATCAATGAAAATATAAAGTGTTGGAGGGATAAATGTAAAGAAACATATCTAACAAAGTAATGATACAAGCATTCTTCCCGTTCCTTCTCAAACATGTAACTAGAAATGTCTGTTTTTTTTTATTTATGATTCATTTGTGGGTTTGTTTTGTTTTTCTTGTCTAAAAAAAAAATAGTGTTTGAAGTAAAGACTTTAATTAATCAATACAAGTAAAATTTGAAAAAAAAATATATTGTGTTATAGGATATAATGATAAAATATACAATACACATGTATTTATGTCAATAAATGGCCAATCAGTCAGGTGATCCTTTATCCTTTTCTGCGCATGTCAATAACTGTAAAAGATAAATAAACAATTTAAACACTGTTAACATGGAAATATTGATTCTCTTTTTTATATTTATTTTGTTAAACCAAACACATGATTTGTATTTCTCTTCTTTCTGCAGGGACTCCTGTGTTTGTGCAGACAGGAAAAGATTTACGTCTGGATGTGCAGAAACCTGTTGATCTGAAGACGGGAGAGGATTTGACATGGAGATTCAATAACAGTATTATTGTTGTGAAACTAATTCATGGCACTTATCCAGTATTTTTTAACAATTATGAATCTAGAGCAGAATATTCTGCAGAAGATCACTCTCTACTGATAAAGAAGGTAACAAAGACGGACAGTGGAGATTACAGAGCTCTTGTTTCTGGTATCAGAGTCACCACTGTAGCTGAATACAGCGTCACAGTTCTGGGTAAGTTTCTGAACATTGAAAATGTTGATACAAAGTCGTTCCCTGTTTAACAAAAGTCCTCACACTGGCTTTGCTTCTTGCAGATCCAGTGTCTGGAGTGAAGCTGACAGTGAAACCCTGCAGCTCAGACTCCACTAACGTCACAGTGATCTGCAGCACTGAGGACTCTCTCATCAGCAGCACGTTCACATGTGACACACAAACCTGCTCTCATGAGGGAGGAGAGAGAGCAGAGATCATCACACCTGGTGCTTCTCTGGACGTCTACCTGGAGAACGGCTCAGTCATCTGTAACCATAGCAACCAGGTCAGCTCGACAAAGGACATCCAAAAGATTGAAGATCTTTGTACAAGGTCTGAAGGTAAGAGTTAAAAACAACAATCTGACATGAATGCACAGTGAGGATTTTAGCCTGAACAGATCAATCGTTTTATATAAACACACATCAGTGAATGTTCCAGAAAAAAAAAGTTGTTTACATTTGCTATGGCTTAGCCATGGCTGTTATTAGGCATGACCCATACATTTTTTAAACATTGAAATGATCACTGACATTTATTCACACTTACTTGAAAGGAGCAACATGTAACTCTGACACCTAGTGTTTAAAACAGGTACTGCAGTCAACATTCAAATTGTTGGAGAGTGGTCTCTCCTGACTCCTCCTCCCTAAAGTCCACATGCACAAAGGTTGCCATGTGTCTGATCCTGCAGCTTCAGTGTTTAACAGCTCTGTGTTCTAACCTCTCTCTTGTTTTCAGCATCTCCAATATTGATCCTAGTTTTTATACTTTTCTGCTCGTGGAGCTTATTAGAAACGTCCACAAGTATGGAGGTTGTTGCTGTTTAAACTCAGCAGATCAGAAAATGCCACTTGAGAGAAAAACAAACTAGTCGAGAAATGTATTTCATGAAAATTCAGTTTAGAATTAAATCAATCAGTTGATGCAAAAATGAAGAACTTTTGGAAGTATTGTGTTGATTTTTGCATCCTGTGGGGACAAATCCTGTCCTGAAGCTTTCAACAAAATAAAAGCTGTCCTCCTTTCTCCTTATTGTTGATTCATGTTTTGTGAAACGGTGGCTGGTGAAATGTCAAAGGAGCTTCCCGTTTGCATGTAAATCGCTGGTGTGAGTCCAACCCTCCCTCAGCAGAGACAGCACTAAAAATCACCTCATATAATGATTGTTGATGTGGTTTGGTTTGGTTGTCATAGAGATGCATATATACATACATACTTTTCACCAATGCAGTTTAAAGTTGTTTTAGAATGTTGTGGAATTTTTCCCATTACCAAAGAGTGAAAATAAAGAGTGAGAAGATCTATTCAAAAAAGAATCCCAAGATCGATCTGGTCTCAATGAACATTTATTCGAAGGCAAAATCAGCGTTCGAAGACCCCTCTCTCACACCGTGAGAAGAGAAAGAGGCCCAGAGAAAAGGCAAACATGAAAACTTATACATTTCCATCACACTACACAGAGCACTTCCCCATCACGCCACATAGAGCCACTGCCCACCTGGCAGGGCACAATCTATCCCCTAGTGTGAGAAAAGAGACTACATGACTATTTACCATCTCCCAAGGCTGAGAAGGAGATGGAGTCCAGTGAGAAAGAGTCTGGGTGACTCTTCCCACATGTACAGAGTGAGAGAAACAGAATAAAGGGAACGAAATGATGGAAAACAAAACACCCAATATGCTGTGCATGTAGTATTCTCAGACATTTCAGATACATTTTGTATGACAGATTCTATGAGACCTTCGTCCAACATAAAATTTTCCATAACAAGAACTTCCTAGTTTTCTTTATAATAATATATTATAATGAATAATTAAATATTGAATACAGATTGGCTCTTGAATGTCATTAAAACAAGACCAACACTCATCATTACAAACTGTCATGTTGTTTTACAATATGCTCTTCATAAGGTTATTTACAACACTTTAATGCAAAGCTGAATGTTGTCAATATATAAACAGATGAACAGCTGACTTGCTGTTGTTTTGTATCACGTTTCTGTTGAAGAACTTTTCTGATGAATCAATGTGTTTTGTGTTTAGTAGGTCCAGAGAGATTTGGGGTTGGTACCTATTACAGGCTGAAGATATACGTGGTGTCGACCGGTCTGTTCATCATGGTGTGTGCCGTCATCAGTGTTCACGTTGTGGAGAAGATGAAGAAGAAAAAATAAACAACCAGCTCTCCACCAACAATCCTCTGTGGACAGTTTGACCACTCGTAGCACAAAGGAGCTGCTTCCTTTCTTTTTCTTTTCTGACTGAAAATGTGTGACTTTGTTTTGTTGAAGCTGTGTTTATGTGAGTCTGCAGGAGGCACGGTGGTATAAAGGCTGCACACTTGTATCACAGATTTCATGCTTTTCCACTGATGGACTGTTGGTGGCAGTAAAACACAGAGAGATGTAGTTTGAGGAGGCAGAGGAAGGACATCAGCAAACATGGATGTAAATAATGAAGAGACTGAACATACCTGTAAAATTCAGCTTTGGCTTTTATAGTTTATTAAGAAGAAGTGACTCAGCACTTTTGTAAAGCTTCAGAGACATGTATCAAATACCTTTTTTATCAATAAACTATTTAAAAAAACAAACGCATTGTTTCTTTACACACAGTTCATCCATCACAGAATGTCATCATTTCTTGAATTAAAAAGTTTACACCCAATAATCATCGGATTGTGTGAATAATTCTTTGCCCTGAGTTGATGGTGAAATGTTTTAGAGGAGGTTTAAAAAACAAAACAACAAAAAACACCAACAAATATGGAACATTTGTAAAGTCTTTGGTCCTATTTAAAACATTATTAATGATAGTTATTTGATACATATTTTACAGTATTTGTCCAAACATCATATTGGACCCTCAGTGAAGCCTCTGCTGCATTATAAAAAGGATCAAATATTTACAAACAGATATCAGCAATAAAACGATGAGCAAAATAGAAAAATGTCACATTTTAAATTTACCATAAAAAAATATTTATCTTCATCCAATTCTTTCTATTCTGTGATTATTTACAGCAAATGGTTTCTCCATATAGCATGTCACATAAATGATCTCTATAAATATATAATTTATGATGTTGCAGGTGAGAGGCTCAAATGTCGGCAACAAAACAGTTCTTGTTTCTGTTTATCATTCAAGTCAAGACTTAAGGATTGGAATAAAATAATCCTTCATTATAAAATCAATAATCTGACTGCAGTTGGGTCTTTTAACTTCATTGCATGACTCAAGTAGCGAGTCCACGACCAGCGCAGAGAAAAAGAAGTCGCAGTCAGAAGTCCTTCACTGCTACCAAACTAAACTGCTGATTCCTGTGTGCAGTGTGTTGAAGGCTTCATATTGAATAGTTTCAGGTCTTTGCAGGTTTTTCGACTGTTGCATACATGCTCTCTGGCTCAGCGTTGTTTCCCATGAACTCCTTAACAGACAAAAAATCCTTCATATCAACGTGTTAGAAAATAGAGAGAGTAGAATTTATCACATAGAAAGCTACTGCTACAACATTTGTCCATTTTTGACAAATAAAAAGGACAGCGCTGATTGAGGTTGGGGGTGTTGGAAGGAGAATTTCACAGCAGAGTGGATGTGATGAAGAGGAGTGAGAGGCAGAATGGTTTAAATAGACCGCCTTGTTGTCAGAGTTTGATCATGATTGGATGGCATCGGGCGGTTCTCAGATCAGCTGATGGCCGCTTGTTGGCAGGTCTACTGTATTCCTCCTGAACTAACGCAGGGCTCCATGTGTGAAGGCAAAACTAATAAAATATGAGCTAGTGAGGAATTTGAAAACGTTTGTCTTCGTCCTGTCTCTCACATCATTCTCAATCAATAATTTTTTCATTTCATTTGTTTGAAAGAAACTCTTCCTCCTTACCTGAGCATCTTCATAGACTGTGTTTTCCACTTTCTCTGCTTTATCTGCAGATCAGTCATTAAAAAAAAGAAAAAGAAAAAGGAAACTACATTAACATTACTGGAGCTGATTCTTTTATAATGGAGCCTTATCACTCGAGTTGGTAAATGATAAACAGTTTTGAAATGCCATCCTCAAATATTTCAAACAACATTTTTTACATGTGATTTATTTTGTTAACATTGTAAATTATATGTATATTAAATATACTAACACTAAGGTGTGGCTTCTGTTACTGCTGCGCTGTCTTTGTTAGATTACCTTGATAAGAGGTTTCAATCATGAAGGATAATGTATAATATTAATGAAAATAAAAACAACACAGGGGAGAATAATGTACTTATCAAAAGAGTGAATTCACTGAGTTGGAAACTTTCACATTTTCAGATTTCACATTTAAATATCACTTACTTTGTTTTCTCCTGTGACCATAAAATAATCCTCCGATCACAGCCAGAACAGCAATCAAACAGACGATGGGTACAACAGTTGCTGTAACCTTGTTTTGTTGTTCTTGTTCTGTAAAAAAAAAACAAAAAAACAAAATCCAGATTAGAAACTCATGCTTGCATGAAATCATGCAGCATACCTGAGAGTGTGTTATAGCACCACACTGTGACAGACCTGATCTGTAGTTAAATATGATTCAGTCTAATCAACACATCATGGATGGTGCCTTTAAGTCACAGTTTAAACCTACATGGTAAGATAGTCACCACCTGGTTTAAAGGATCACCTTAGACATTAAACACATTTTTTATAGATTATTTTATCTGGCGTCTCATTTGGTGACCTGTTTGTTAGCTGTTGTTACTGAATGTAACTCTGGACTTTGTCTGGACTTCATTTATTACGACTCTACAGGCTGTGTGACTGAATTGACTTTCAGGGATTAATAAAACTTCTGAATCTGAATCTAATAAAATAAATTTCATTGAAAGTTTTCAACTTTCAAACATTTATTGCTATTTATTTGTTAAATAATCTCAGCTATCATTTTTGCTGGAACATTAAAACTGTTTTGTCTCAACTGATTTGGTTCAACTCTAACATATGAATTAGTCAAATCTCCTGGGACACTTTGATGAAAAGAACATTATCTTTATAAATGACAGAATTCATTTTACTGGAAATATTTATTCATGTTAAATGTTTAGTAAATTATTTGTAATAATTTATTAAACATTATTATTATTATTATTATTGAAATGATATACCAGTCAATTTAAAAAAAACATACTGGTAGGGGATATTTTAAATCCCCTTTACCCTGTAATGCTCTTAATATGACGTTTAGAAAAGGATCAAACTGTCGCTTCAGTAAATCTGAAACTGAAGATTTGCTGCATCTTTTCTGGTTTTGATCACATGTGGGGATTTTTTGGATGACCTTCAAATAATAATTATTGTTGAATTTAAAAATGTAATGTCCAAGTATTATAAATAAAGTTATTTTGTTGGGTGTGAGATTTATTTATGAACTGAAAGGAAAAGAACGTTTGACATTCCCTGATGTTCTCTCTGTTTGTGAAGCATTATTTTAGGTTACAGGGTTTTATCACAAACAGACAGGAAACAATGAATGACTGAAATAAGACACACTAAGGCCACACTTAGAAGAATGATGATCATGGTGACTGTTTGTGTCTTTGTATGGTATGTTAATGTTCAGCACTGATTAGTCTTGAATCATGGTAATGTTTCTGCTGTAATTATCTCATCAGAATTTATAAACATAATTATTTCCTACCAATACAGCAGAAACACCATGGAGAAGATTTATGTGATTGTTCCATCAACAAAGAAGTATCTGTTGGTTTTTAATTAAGCTACAATCCAGACTGTTCAGGAGCATCAGATTGTTGTTTTTAACTCTTACCTTCAGGCTTTCTACAAAGATATACAATCTTTTGGATGTCCCTTGTCGGGCTGAACTGGTTGCTATGGTTACAGATGACTGAGCCAAGTGTGAGGACTTTCGTTAAACAGGGAACGACTTTGTGTCAACATTTTCAATGTTCAGAAACTTACCCAGAACTGTGACGCTGTATTCAGCTACAGTGGTGACTTTGCTACCAGAAACAAGAGCTTTGTAATCTCCACTGTCCGTCTTTGTTACATTCTTTATCTGTAGAGAGTGATCTTCTGCAGACAATTCTGCTCTAGATTCATAATTGTTAAAAAATGCTGGCTTCAGGCCATGAGTTAGTTTCACAACATTAATACTGTTATTGAATCTCCATGTCAAATCATCTCCCGTCTTCAGATCAACAGGTTTCTTCACATCCAGATGTAAATCTTTTCCTGTCTGCACAAACACAGGAGTCCCTGCTGAAAGAAGAGAAATACAAAACGTGTTTGGTTTAAAAAAAAAGAAAAAGTCAATCAGTTAACAGTTTATCATTTGAAAACTTTTATTTTAAAGTTCTTGACAAATAAAAACATACACAAACAGCACCTTTTAATGTGTATTAATGAGGAGACATCACAGTGGGACTGATACAAAGGGAGTGTGTGATCGCTGTTTGGGGTTCAGTGCCTCACTTGAGAGAAATTCAGCCAGTAAACAGAAAACTATACTACCTAAGTGAGCTACTTCTGCCGCCCCATTCATGGTTCATGATTTGGATGTATACTGTATTTAGGCTACTGCTTATAATGATTCATAGCTACATGCTATAGTAATAGAGTTGTTTTCATTGTGTTAAAGGAAGAATATGTGCCTTTTTGATCCAGTAGATGTCCCTGTTGAGCCCCAGCATGAAACCAAAACAACTCGAACGGCAAGATTAAAGATTGTTTCCACAAATCTTTAGCTCAGCTTTCAACACCGTATCTCTGCAAACCTCCACTCCAAGATGGTGGACATATCGGGCTAAACACCTCCCTGTGCACTTGGATCCTGGACTTCCTGTTAAACAGATCCCAGGTGGTCTGAGTGTGCAGACACACCTCCAGCCCTTAAACCCTCAACACTGGAGCACCACAGGGTGTCCTCGCCCCCCAGTCTTCACCTTATAAAGGCACAACTGTGTGGCCGAAAGCAGTTCAAACATCATCATGAAATTTGGAGATGACTCAGCGGTGGTTGGTCACATCAACTTTGACACTGACTCTTAACACTGCACACTTTAATACCCACATTGTGTTGTATATATCTGTATTGTTTTAATCTAATGAGACATGTGAATGGGTTATATTTGATTCAATGCCACTTGTGGCATTTCAGTAAACCACCTTGTCGCTTATTAAAACTGCTTTGCATTGTTTTACTCACAGATACATGTCCATTCACAATACATTTTTACTGTTTTCTTTTGATCAATTAATCTCTATCTGTCTTATCTGTATCTAAATCTTATTTATTCTGTTTTTACCTCAACTTGTATTGCCTTCTTAGATTTTGTTATTGTTTTATTATTATCTTGTGACATGTTGAAATGTTTGTGCCTGTGTAAAGCACTTTAACTTGCCTGGTGTCTGAAAGGTGCTAGATAAACTTGATGCCACAGAATATTTGGAAATGGACTGCAGATGGAAATTAGCCTTTCAGCGAACTCTGCACATTTACTCTGTCTGATTCATGTACACTGTCCTTCTTCAAATAAAGAGACAAAAACATTTGAGCACAGTAGCTGTCACGATGTAGCAGGCAGGAAACAGGGAGAGGTGGACCCAAGTGCAGAATAACAACATTTATTAACAAAAGAAAAAACAAAATCTTACAAGGAGAAAACTAAATCCAAAAACGAAGAACATCCAAATCCAAGATTCAGGGCACTTTCACAAGACACAACCAACAGCAACACGACATACGAAAGACACTGACAATGACAATGAACCGACAAGAAACTCAGGCAAACACAGAGACTAAATAGACAAGGGGTAATCAGACACAGGTGAGACTAACGAGACAGGTGAGGAACATCAGGGCAATCACAAAGGCGGGAAACACAAGGAACAAAGAACACAAGACCAGAACACTGAAGACAAGTACAAAGTAAAACCCAACACTGACACCACGACCAAAACCAGATCAACAAAATAAAACAGGAAAGACTAAAGACTAAAGACTAGACTTAAAACACAAGACAGGAAATAAACTAACAGGCAACATAGGAGGACACAGGGAAACACACTCAAGACTAAAGTAAACAAGACTATGAAACATTAAAGCACACAAGGGAAACAATCAACACTAGGAAACAAATAACACTAAGGACAGAATGAAAACTAAAACAAGAAGAAACACAGAGACAAAACCAAACCATGACAGTAGTACCATATTAAAATATACATTGTATGTAATTATACACATAATAAAACTGTTTGATGTCTCCAGTCTGAGAACGAGGACAGAGCGAAAAGGCCAAAAGAAGTGAGACTGTGAAACAGGAGCTGAGAAAGAAAAAAGATGGAAGTTTGCTGTCTGGTTACTTCCTACTTACTGGTTCACCGTCTGTTGTTGAAAATCACACATGCACAGTATCTCACTTCATGTCTCTCACACACACACACACACACACACACACACACACACACACACACACACACACACTATTGTCCTCAAGACTATTTTCTCAGCTTAATACTTTTCAGTGACAGTAAACTGTAGTTCACTGACGGTTTGATAAAGCCTCAGCGATGTGTGTGATGTTTTTAATGTGAGGACAAAGAGAAGCATGCAAGAAAGTGAAATGAAAATGATCTTGATGGTTGGACAGGACACACCCTGACCCTCAGATATTACACAGTTAGTTCCTTTTTATACTTTCCATTACAAGTTTTTCATATCAGAATAAGAGAACAGTTTATCTACTCGAGTAACAACAAATAACTTATATAAAGATACTCAGTCTAAAATCTGTAGAAAGACTAATAATAGTGTTTATAACTCCAGTTTACTGAGTGATCACAGGCTCTAGTTACCCACTTTGGGTTTAGTTACACTGACAAGCTGCTGACAAAAACAATCACATCATGTCTCAGTTTAAAGTATGAAGGCCTTGTATCATGCTCAGAGTAACATTAATGAAAAACCATCAGATCTAACTATCATTAAAGCCGTGCAGAAGTACAGATATATGTACCAAAGACACTTCAACAACAGGACACGTACACTAAATAAAGTCCTTACCTTGTGTAGCACATAAATGCAGCAGAGATAAAAAGAAGAGACGCACGATGGGCGCCATCTTATGAACTGAGCAACAAGTGAAGAGATCTGGCTGTATGCAGAGCTTAAAGCCCACCTACTTCACTTCCTCATCTTTCCATCACGACAAGCATTTCCTTCTTTTTTGTGCAAAAGTTGGAAGACAACCTGCAAGTGTGCATGTAAAGTATTCTCTTCAAAACATTTTAGTCAGTAAACTCTGACGATCTTTGTAAAACAGAGGCTGACTCTATGTGCCTGAATCAGACTTTTTACAGCACTATAGTTACTTTTTCCACATCATGGAAATAGTTTACCTTAAATCTGTTGGTCTGGTTGCTTCAGACCATTTAGAGGCATCAAGAACAGTGAATTAACATTACACATTTAATTAAGTCATGAAAGAAAGTCCACCACACTTTACTTTCTCTGCGCATCAGTTGTTAACATGGAAAGACTGAAAGGAGGAACAAATGGTGAGTGGCTCTCTGTGTTTGAATCAAACCCTACAATTTAGTAAATGAAATTTCAGCTTTGAGAGAATTCAACACAACACAATACACGTCCAACTCAAATAAGATTTTCAGAACATTTATTGAATGCTCAGATAGTTCAAGAAAAAAGAAGGACAGTGTTGCTGAAATTGTCACAGTGTAAAATAAATTATCAAAACTTGAGCACATAAATCTTAACATCCTGTATTGGTGACGAGCAGAAACCTTTAAGTGCAAGGGAGGAAGATGTCTAAAAGTGATGCTCATAAACCAGAGGAGCCTCATGCTCTCCTTGTTACAAAGGTTTAGAAAACAGATCATTTTACAAGCAAGTGTTTCATGATGTTGCTTCACGACACTTTTTGAATGGATAATTGTTCTGTGTGTGCGTCTGTGTATATGACATCTCATCACACTTCATCTCATAGGTAACATTTGACCTCAGTTGGAATCATGTGATTAACACTTTGCACCTTGTCTTAGCTGAAGAGGAAGGACTTTTTACTCCCTTCCTTCTGCTGCTGAAGTCGCTGCCTCAGTCTGGTTTAGATACACTGACATAGGTTCAGAGAGAGTTCAAAGACCTGCTTTTTCTTTTCCACCTCATGCATGTGCAGAACACAGTGCACTCTGCAAATGCAGCACATTCAGAGTCCAAAAACAGAATTGCTGTCAATAGTTAGAATAAGAGCCCAAGACCAAGACCATCATCCGTGCAATGTGAGAGGATTTTCTCCAAGGCTGGAAAAATAGTCAACTAAAAAAGGAGACTGAAGCCCACCACCGAGGAGAAATTCTTACATGTAAAAAAACATAATCATAAACCAAATGACTGATTGATCAGAAACAATCTACACTGTAGTGTCATAGACAGTATGATCCATAACACTGATATTTGTTCAAAACTCTTAAAGAGTCTGACAGGATTTGATCAACCATATTAAAGTCTACTTGATTATTCGTTCCTTCATTTTGACCTAAGGACCAACAGTAACAAACCCTACACATCTTGAGAATTGAAATGGAGGTGAGAGAACTTCCTCATGATGTTAAGAGACCTTCATTGTTTGTGGGTGTGACAGAGGAAGTAACACATCAACAAGGCTCGCTCGGACTCTGCTGTGTTTGTTGCAGAGAAACAGAACACACACATAGAAACATCCAGGACAACAGAGAGGCTCCATAATGTTCATCTTCATGATTCTGGGTCTGCTGGCTGCCATCCAGGCACAAGGTAGGAGAAGAACATCTTATTATGATGATAATAATGATAATTATAATGATTACTATGTGCAATCACACAACAGGTAAATAATGTGACCATATCCTGTAACTACAGACAGATCAGGGGGAAACTAGTTAATAAAAAAATGCTTTTAGTTTTAGTATAATCGTGTTTTATGAATTCAATATTTCCTCTGGCACAAAACACTGCAACAGTCAGAGACAATGTAATGTATATTATAAAAAGATGTAGCTGCAGACTCTGCAGTGTCTCACAGGTGATCATAAAGTGACCTCAGGTAAGTGATGACATATTAACAAACTGACTCTGAATTAGCCTGCAGAATGACAAAGTGGAGGTTTATCACAGTAAATGTTTCAGTGTGTTTGTATATTTATAAAACAGTTTGACACTTTAAACAGTTTCACTCTAAAACCACACTGACTAAGCTTCAGTGTTTTAAAAAGGAAACCTGGTTCTCAGAAACCAAAGCAAAAAAAAAAGTGTATTTACCTCGAGCACAAGAGAAGATATCCAAAACAAGACGAGACAGTTATGTATTTAGCTTTTAGCTGTTACGCACAGGTGTATAGACGAGACGAGACAAGACAAGAAGTGATGAAAAACTTTTTAAGAAGAGTTTTATATAAATGAAAATATAAAGTGTTTGAGGGATAAATGCAAAGAAACATATCTAACAAAGTAATGATTCAAGTATTCTTCCCGTTCCTTTTCAAACATGTAACTAGAAATGTCTGTTTTTTTTAATTTATGATTCATTTGTGGGTTTGTTTTGTTTTCGTTGTCTAAAAAAAATTACTGTTCGAAGTAGAGACTTTAATTAATCAACACAAGTAAAATAAAAATAAAAATCTATTGTGTTATAGGATATAATGATAAAATATACAATACACATGTATTTATGTCAATTCAACTTTCATTCCTGTTTTAGGTTTGTGTTTTCTTTTCCATCAGTCAGGTGATCCTTTATCCTTTTCTGCGCATGTCAATAACTGTAAAAGAAAAATACACAATTTAAACACTGTTAACATGGAAATATTGATTCTCTTTTTTATTTTGTTAAACCAAACACATGATTTGTATTTCTCTTCTCTCAGCAGGGACTCCTGTGTTTGTGCAGACAGGAAAAGATTTACGTCTGGATGTGCAGAAACCTGTTGATCTGACTAAGTTTGATAATTTACTTTGGAGAGTCAATGGCACTATTAATGTTGTGAGATTAAGTTATGCTGTTGAACCAATCATTTTTCCAAATTATGAATCTAGAGCAGAATTTTCTGCAGAAGATCTCTCTCTACTGATAAAGAATGTAACAAAGACGGACAGCGGAGATTACAGAGCTCTTGTTTCTGGTATCAGAGACACCATTGTAGCTGAATACAACGTCACAGTTCTGGGTAAGTTTCTGAACATTGAAAATGTTGACACAAAGTCGTTCCCTGTTTAAAAAAAGTCCTCACACTTGCTTTGCTTCTTGCAGATCCAGTGTCTGGAGTGAAGCTGACAGTGAAATCCTGCAGCTCAGACTCCACTAACGTCACAGTGATCTGCAGCACTGAGGACTCTCTCATCAGCAGCACGTTCACATGTGACACACAAACCTGCTCTCATGAGGGAGGAGAGCGAGCAGAGATCATCACACCTGGTGCTTCTCTGAACGTCAACCTGGAGAGAGGCTCAGTCATCTGTAACCATAGCAACCAGGTCAGCTCGACAAAGGACATCCAAAAGATTGAAGATCTTTGTACAAGGCCTGACGGTAAGAGTTAAAAACAACAATCTGACATGAATGCACAGTAAGGACTTTAGCCTGAACAAATCAATAGTTTTATATAAACACACATCATTGAATGTTCCAGAAAAAAAGATTGCTGTATAAATTTGCCATGGCTTAGCTTTGGCTGTTATTAGGCATGACCCATACATTTTTTAAACATTGAAATGATCACTGACATTTATTCGCCTTACTTGAAAGGAGCAACATGTAACTCTGACACCTAGTGTTTAAAACAGGTACTGTAGTCCACATTCAAATTGTTGGAGAGCGGTCTCTCCTGACTCCTCCTCCCTAAAGTCCACATGCACAAAGGTTGCCATGTGTCTGATCCTGCAGCTTCAGTGTTTAACAGCTCTGTGTTCTAACCTCTCTCTTGTTTTCAGCATCTCCAATATTGATCCTAGTTTTTATACTTTTCTGCTTGTGGAGCTTATTAGAAACGTCCACAAGTATGGAGGTTGTTGCTGTTTAAACTCAGCAGATCAGAAAAATATAAGCCACGTTATGCCACTTGAGAGAAAAACAAACTAGTCGAGAAATGTATTTCATGAAAATTCAGTTTAGAATTAAATCAATCAGTTGATGCAAAAATGAAGAACTTCTGGAAGTATTGTGTTGAATTTGGCGTCCTGTGGGGACAAATCCTGTCCTGAAGCTTTTAACAAAATAAAAGCTGTCCTCTTTTCTCCTTATTGTTGACTCATGTTTTGTGAAACTGTGGCTGGTGAAATGTCAAGGGAGCTTCCCGTTTGCATGTAAATCGCTGGTGTGAGTCCAACCCTCCCTCAGCAGAGACAGCCACTAAAAATCACCTCATATATTGATTGTTGATGTGGTTTGGTTTGGTTGTCATAGAGATGCATACATGAAGAACTTCCTCATTTTCTTGTCACCAATGCAGTTTAAAGTTGTTTTAGAATGTTGTGGAATTTTTTCCCATTACCAAAGAGTGAAAATAAAGAGTGAGAAGATCTATTCAAAAAAGAATCCCAAGATCGATCTGGTCTCAATGAACATTTATTCAAAGGCAAAATCAGCGTTTGAAGACCCCTCTCTCACACCGTGAGAAGAGAAAGAGGCCCTGAGAAAAGGCAAACATGAAAACTTATACATTTCCATCACACTACACAGATCACTTCCCCATCACGCCACATAGAGCCACTGCCCACCTGGCAGGGCACAATCTATCCCCTAGTGTGAGAATAGAGACGACATGACTATTTACCATCTCCCAAGGCTGAGAAGGAGCTGGAGTCCAGTGAGGAAGAGTCTGGGTGACTCTTCCCACATGTACAGAGTGCGAGAAACAGAATAAAGGGAACGAAATGATGGAAAACAAAACACCCAATATGCTGTGCATGTAGTATTCTAAGACATTTCAGATACATTTTATATGACAGATTCTATGAGACCTTCGTACAACATAAAATTTTCCATAACAAGAACTTCCTAGTTTTCTTTATAATAATAAATTATAATGAATAATTCAATATTGAATACAGATTGGCTCTTGAATGTCATTAAAACAAGACCAACACTCATCATTACAAACTGTCATGTTGTTTCACAATACGCCCTTCATAAGGTTATTTACAACACTTTAATGCAAAGCTGAATGTTGTCAATATATAAACAGATGAACAGCTGACTTGCTGTTGTTTTGTATCACGTTCCTGTTGAAGAACTTTTCTAATGAATCAATACGTTTTGTGTTTTTTAGGTCCAGAGAGATTTTGGGTTGTTACCTATTACAGACTGAAGATATACGTGGTGTCGACCGGTCTGTTCATCATGGTGTGTGCCGTCATCAGTGTTCACGTCGTGGAGAAGATGAAGAAGAAAAAATAAACAACCAGCTCTCCACCAACAATCCTCTGTGGACAGTTTGACCACTCGTAGCACAAAGGAGCTGCTTCCTTTCTTTTTCTTTTCTGACTGAAAATGTGTGACTTTGTTTTGTTGAAGCTGTGTTTATGTGAGTCTGCAGGAGGCACGGCGGTATAAAGGCTGCACACTTATATCACAGATTTCATGCTTTTCCACTGATGGACTGTTGGTGGCAGTAAAACACAGAGAGATGTAGTTTGAGGAGGCAGAGGAAGGACATCAGCAAACATGGATGTAAATAATGAAGAGACTGAACATACCTGTGAAATTCAGCTTTGGCTTTTCTAGTTTATGAAGAAGAAGTGACTCAGCACTTTTGTAAAGCTTCAGTGACATGTATCAAATTCCTTTTTTTTAAATCAATAAACCATTTTAAAAAACACATTGTTTCTTTACAAAGTTCATCCATCATAAAATCTTTTCTTGAATTAAATAGTTTAAACCCAATAATCATACTTTCTCTCTTAATTCATTGCCCTGAGTTGACTTGGTGAAATGGTTTGGAGGAAGTTGAGGAAAATGTAAAATTTGTAAAGTCTATGGTCCTTTTTACATTATTCATGATAATTACTACATATTTATTGATCTTATTGCACTGTTTGTCCAAACATCATATTGGACCCTCAGTGAAGCCTTTTCCTTAGAAGCTGTTTTATTATATTAGCAATACAATGATGTAAAAAACAGAAATGTCACATTTTAAATATACAGTTCATTGACTTAAAAACAATTTATCTTCATCTAAACTGTTCTATGTGATTATTTACAGCACAGTTTTCGCCATATAGCATCTCACATAAATTATCTGTATAAATATACATTATAATTCACGATGTTGCAGGTGAGAGGCTCAAATGTCCGCAACAAAACAGTTCCTGTCATCATTCATCGTAGATTTAAATGTACATTCATTGATGAATACCCTCTCATACACCATATATATATATATATATATATATATATATATATATATATATACACACACACACTATATATGCACAATATTTTTCTTCTTTTCATACTTCATTAATCCCCGAGGGGAAGTTCTGGTTAGCTGACTGTTATTTTAGAGACATGTTTCTCACAAACACGACGTATGGACATGCATTAATGGAGAGATGTCAGAGTGCGGTGGCAGACTTGCTCAAGGGCACCTCAGAAGAGCTCGAGAAGTGAGACCAACTTCCTCGTCCACATCAGGACTTGAACCAGCAACCCTCCGGTTCATAACCCAAGTCCTTATGGGCTGAATAAAATAATCCTTCATTATAAAATCAATAATCTGACTGCAGTTGGGTCTTTTAACTTCATTGCATGACTCAAGTAGCGAGTCCACGATCAGCGCAGAGAAAAAGAAGTCGCAGTCAGAAGTCCTTCACTGCTACCAAACTAAACTGCTGATTCCTGTGTGCAGTGTGTTGAAGGCTTCATATTGAATAGTTTCAAGTCTTTGCAGGTTTTTCGACCGTTGCATACATGCTCAGCGTTGTTTCTGGGCTGAGTGGATGCTTCAGAGCCGTTAGGAGCCTTTAACAAGGAGTCGGTGGAGGCTGGATCATTTGTTGGTATCTGTGTCTGTGGTAGGTCTATATCCTTTAACACACAACAGAAGAAGAAGGTTATCTTGCTGTTTGATATGCTTTGTGATTTCTAATTGGGCCATTATAATGTATTAGCATTAAAATCAATATCAGCCTATGAACTCCTTAACAGACATAAAATCCTTCATATCAAGTGAGAAGATAAAAAGTGTTCCTTCAGCTCAGACTTCTTGAAAAGCAAATTAGAAAATAGATAGAGTAGAATTTATCACATAGAAAGCTACTGCTACAACATTTGTCCATTTTTTTAAACAAATAAAAAGGACAGCACTGATTGAGGTTGGGGGTGTTGGAAGGAGAATTTCACAGCAGAGTGGATGTGATGAAGAGGAGTGAGAGGCAGAATGGTTTAAATAGACCGCCTTGTTGTCAGAGTTTGATCATGATTGGATGGCATCGGGCGGTTCTCAGATCAGCTGATGGCCGCTTGTTGGCAGGTCTACTGTATTCCTCCTGAACTAATGCAGGGCTCCATGTGTGAAGGCATAACTAATAAAATATGAGCTGATGAGGAATTTGAAAACGTGCATGTCTCTGTCCTGCCTCTCACATCATTGTCAATCAATAATCTGCTCAATTCGTCACTTCTGATTAATTTGGGAGACTGGTCTTAAAAAAAAAAATCTTACTCCTTACCTGAGGATCTTCATCGACTGTGTTTTCCACGTTCACTGCTTTATCTGCAGATCAGTCATAAAAAAAAATAAAAATATGGAAACTACATTAACATTACTGGAGCCGATTCTTTTATAGTGGAGCCTTATCACTCGAGTTGGTAAATGATAAACCTCAAATATTTCAAACAACATTTTTTACATGTGATTTATTTTGTTAACATTGTAAATTATATGTATATTAAATATTATAACACTAAGGTTTGGCTTCTGTTACTGCTGCACTGTCTTTGTTAGATCACATTGATAAGGTTTCAATCATGAAGGACGTCCTGATAATGTATAATAATGAAAATAAAAACACAGGGGAGAATAATGTACTTATCAAAAGAGTGAATTCAGTGAGTTGGAAACTTTCACATTTTCAGATTTCACATTTAAATATCACTTACTTTGTTTTCTCCTGTGACAATAAAATAATCCTCCGATCACAGCCAGAGCAGCAATCACACAGACGATGGATACAACAATTGCTGTAACCATTACTGTAAAGAAAAACCAAAGCCAGATTAGAAATTCATATTGGGTGAAATCTTGCAGCATACCTGAGAGTGTGTTATAGCACCACACTGTGACAGACCTGATCTGTAGTTAAATATGATTCAGTCTAATCAACACATCATGGATGGTGCCTTAAAGTCACAGTTTAAACCTACATGGTAAGATAGTCACCACCTGGTTTAAAGGATCACTTTTGACATTAAACACATTTTTTATAGATTATTTTATCTGGCGTTTCATTTGGTGACCTGTTTGTTAGCTGTTGTTACTGAATGTAACTCTGGACTTTGTCTGGACTTCATTTATTACGACTCGACAGGCTGTTTGACTGAATTGACCTTCAGGGATTAACAAAACTTCTGAATCTAATAAAATAAATTACATTGAAAGTTTTCACCTTCAAACATTTAAAAAAATGAATCACAGAAAGTAACAGATGTAGCTAAATGTTGAACAAATTATAAATAACTTACAAACTTGAATTTCCCTCAGGATCAATAAAGTATCTATCTAACCTTTTTTTTTTTTTTAAACTATCTCTCAAACAATTCTTGGTGAATTTAAAAATGTGATGTCCAAGTATTACAAATAAAGTTATTTTGTTGGGTATGAGATTTATTTATGAATTGAAAGGAAAAGAACGTTTGACATTCCCTGATGTTCTCTCTGTTTGTGAAGCATTATTTTAGGTTACAGGGTTTTATCACAAACAGACAGGAAACAATGAATGACTGAAATAAGACAAACTAAGGCCACACTTAGAACAATGACGATCATGGTGACTGGTTGTGTCTTTTTATGGTATAGCCCCGTTTCCACACAGCAGTCAGGTATAGATCAGTACAGTTTGATTTGATTAAGCCCGATCCCGTTTCCACAGCCACCCGTGCCCTATTTGGTAGGCGGCGTGTAAGCCGGATGACGATAGCCGATATGTAAATAGCATCATATGATAGCAGCTAACTGCTAACAAATAAATTCAACAAAAGGAGAAAAACACAGCACAAACAAAACCAACTCTGGAAGACATCCAGCAGCTCATCTCAGCTGTGTTACAGTCAATGGTTTAAACACGGCGGAGTTTTCTTTGCCGATGTAACACGGGAAGTGACGATTCTTTCAACCAATCAACCGACTGCAGTGTTTAGCTCCACCTTTTCGGGTCGGCTCCACATTCTTGACACCCCAACGGAAGGGTCCCAAAAAGTGCGACGGTACGGATCGGTTATTTGGGAATCTTTCCTGGGACTAGTCTATGTCTTTTTTGTTTTTATTCATGCTCTAATCCACATTGTTCATTATACAGCATCAAATTGTATATAAATATATATATATATATATTTTTAACTCTTACCTTCAGGCTTTCTACAAAGATCTTCAATCTTTTGGATGTCCCTTGTCGAGCTGACCTGGTTGCTATGGTTACAGATGACTGAGCTGTTCTCCAGGTAGACGTCCAGAGAAGCACCAGGTGTGATGATCTCTGCTCGCTCTCCTCCCTCATGAGAGCAGGTTTGTGTGTCACATGTGAACGTGCTGTTGATGAGAGAGTCCTCAGTGCTGCAGATCACTGTGACGTTAGTGGAGTCTGAGCTGCAGGATTTCACTGTCAGCTTCACTCCAGACACTGGATTTGCAAGAAGCAAAGCAAGTGTGAGGACTTTTGTTAAACAGGGAACGACTTTGTGTCAACATTTTCAATGTTCAGAAACTTACCCAGAACTGTGACGCTGTATTCAGCTACAGTGGTGTCACTGTCAGCAGAAACAAGAGCTCTGTAATCTCCGCTGTCCGTCTTTGTTGCATTCTTTAACAGTAGAGAGTGATCTTCTGCAGAATATTCTGCTCTAGATTCATAATTGTTGTAAAACGTTATATTACCATCGTGAGTTAGTTTCACAATATTAATAGCGTTGATGCTCCATATTAAATCATATGCCTTTGTCAGATCAACAGGTTTCTTCACATACAGATGTAAATCTTTTCCTGTCTGCACAAACACAGGAGTCCCTGCAGAAAGAAGAAGAATCATGCGTTTGGTTAAACAAAACTCCAATCTCCATATTAACAAGGTATTACTTGTATACCTGTGTCTTAAAGTACATTATAAACATACAGAAAATGATCACCTGACTGAAGCTAAAAAACACAAACCAGAAATGAAGGTTACATATGTATGCATGTACGTATATAAATAATGTACCCCCCTGAATCAACATTACAGACTAAAAACTAAAATCCAGAGACTAATAAATTATTCCACTAAACAACTTTTGATTTAGCTTTGACAACATAGGATTCTTCATATAATCAGCCTGCTCATTATTACCCCTGTGTGCATCTCTTACTGCAATCGGCAGTGTTTATAACTCAGCGCTTTTTAACAGAGTCTGAGTTGAGACATTCACAGGCTGAGATTACAGGGACTGTGAGAGGACGTTACTATCTTTAAGTTAGCTGCAGAGTGAAAGTGAACGGAGAAAACCTGACTGTTTGACCGGATCACATGTTCCCGATTCGGTCGTATGGATCAAGTTAGAACGGGCGGGACAGGTATTAATGTTTTAACTGTAGTTGTCTATGTTGCTGCTTGTTATTCTTCTTATGTTCCATGCATTTGTCTCTTGTTTTTTTATTTAATTGTACTCTCAACATCACTGTAAATGAAGGCATGCCCTCAATGATTCCTCGAGAATAAATAAAGGAAATGAATACACAAAAAGGAAGTGGGTAGAAACATAAAAGCAGCAAAAGGTGAGAAGAGTGAGACTTCTTAATATGGTTAAGAATGTACAGGTCCTTCTCAAAACATTAGCATATTGTGATAAAGTTCATTATTTTCTGTAATGTACTGATAAACATTAGACTTTCATATATTTTAGATTACACACAACTGAAGTAGTTCAAGCCTTATATTGTTTTAATATTGATGATTTTGGCAAAAAAAGTCAAGAAAAACCAAATCCCTATCTAAAAAAATTAGCATATTTCATCCGACCAATAAAAGAAAAGTGTTTTAATACAAAAAAAGTCAACCTTATGTTCAGTTATGCACTCAATACTTGGTCGGGAATCCTTTTGCAGAAATGACTGCTTCAATGCGGCGTGGCATGGAGGCAATCAGCCTGTGGCACTGCTGAGGTCTTATGGAGGCCCAGGATGCTTCGATAGCGGCCTTAAGCTCATCCAGAGTGTTGGGTCTTGCGTCTCCCAACTGTCTCTTCACAATATCCCACAGATTCTCTATGGGGTTCAGGTCAGGAGAGTTGGCAGGCCAATTGAGCACAGTAATACCATGGTCAGTAAACCATTTACCAGTGGTTTTGGCACTGTGAGCAGGTGCCAGGTCGTGCTGAAAAATTAAATCATCTCCATAAAGCTTTTCAGAAGATGGAAGCATGAAGTGCTCCAAAATCTCCTGATAGCTAGCTGCATTGACCCTGCCCTTGATAAAACACAGTGGACCAACACCAGCAGCTGACATGGCACCCCAGACCATCACTGACTGTGGGTACTTGACACTGGACTTCAGGCATTTTGGCATTTCCTTCTCCCCAGTCTTCCTCCAGACTCTGGCACCTTGATTTCCGAATGACATGCACAATTTGCTTTCATCCAAAAAAAGTACTTTGGACTACTGAGCAACAGTCCAGTGCTGCTTCTCTGTAGCCCAGGTCAGGCGCTTCTGCCGCTGTTTCTGGTTCAAAAGTGGCTTGACCTGGGGAACGCGGCACCTGTAGCCCATTTCCTGCACACGCCTGTGCACGGTGGCTCTGGATGTTTCTACTCCAGACTCAGTCCACTGCTTCCGCAGGTCCCCCAAGGTCTGGAATCAGCCCTTCTCCACAATCTTCCTCAGGGTGCCGTCACCTCTTCTTGTCGTGTAGCGTTTTCTGCCACACTTTTTCCTTCCCACAGACTTCCCATTGAGGTGCCTTGATACGGCACTCTGGGAACAACCTATTTGTTCAGAAATTTCTTTCTGTGTCTTACCCTCTTGCTTGAGGGTGTCAATGATGGCCTTCTGGACAGCAGTCAGGTCGGCAGTCTTACCCATGATTGCGGTTTTGAGTAATGAACCAGGCTAGGAGTTTTTAAAAGCCTCAGGAATGTTTTGCAGGTGTTTCGAGTTAATTCGTTGATTCAGATGATTAGGTTAATAGCTCGTTTAGAGAACCTTTTCATGATATGCTAATTTTTTTAGATAGGAATTTTGGGTTTTCATGAGCTGTATGCCAAAATCATCAGTATTAAAACAATAAAAGACCTGAAATATTTCAGTTGGTGTGCAATGCATCTAAAATATTTGAAAGTTTAATTTTTATCATTACATTATGGAAAAGAATGAACTTTATCACAATATGCAAATTTTTTGAGAAGGACCTGTATAAAAAGAATGAATAGTATTAAAAGAATAAAAGTTACTGTCATTAAAAGTAAAAAAATACAAAAAACCTTACCTTGTGTGTAACATAAAGCCAGCAGAAAAAAACAGAAGGTAGACAGGATGGACCCCATCCTATGAACTGATTCTGGTGCGCCTCTTCAGTCCTCCTCGGGTTCTTGTCTCTTGTGCAATTAATGAGGCCTGAACTGAATAAAAGAGAAAGGAGATAAAATAAGATAAATCATAGGGAAATATACAACTGTATGTAATGTTATCAGTTGTCTAATTGGGAAAGTTTTTCAAATCGTCATAGTGTTTGTGCTATTTTACCTTTTACTAATCTTAAAGGCTTGAGCAATAATTTACATGCGTTCAAAAAAAAAAAAGAGACAAAATGTGGGGGGGGGGGGGGTGACTAATCTAAATTATGTATGAAGAATTTAGCGAGACAAGATCACATTAAGGCAGAGTTCATTATTTGTATTGTTAAAGGTTATTCCAAACCTAACATCTTCTCTTGACAGAAGGCTGAAGTGATGACTCTACCTTTGCAATCCATTTATGGATCTCCACCCAGAACTTACGAGTCACATATTTGGTTTGATAAAAATGGGCTTTTATGCAGTTTTAAAATTAAAAAAAAAAAATTAAATTTAATAAAATAACTGTACTGTAATATGATATAGTCTCAAACTCATAGCACACGTATGCGTGTGTTTTGGTTGCGTCTAGAAAATAGGAACCACTACATCATGTTATAGTACAGTTATTACATAATGTAATGATTAAAAAATCCCTAAAAAGAGTTGTAATAGAATAAAGAGGAGTTCATCCGGGTGTACTGCGAGTTTGATGACACTACATAATGTTACAGTACAGTTATTGCCATTTCACTGCGTAATTTAATGATTAAAAAGTATTATTTTTTCCAAACTAATCGATGTAGTCTAAACAACGAGAAATCACGTGTAAAATGATCATAGTGACACTACAACTCTCCTGTGTGAAGTTATTGATGTTTTTATGTTGCATCTTTTTTTGAGTGTTGCAATTTGCAGACGGTCCCTGCGCAGTCGCGCTAAAGTCGACTCCGCGCTGCCTGGGGTAGCAAGATGGCCGCCACATTGCTACGTCACTTCCATCCGTTGAAATATACATCGATGACTACAAGTGATCAGGCACAGTTTTGTTGTCTGCTCCTTTAATTAATTTGCACTTAATCCCCCCTAGTCTTGACTGACGTTTTTGAATGTACTTGTTCTGTATATTTAGCTATTGTTGCTCATCCTTTTAAGAGTTTGTTTTGTCTTTTTGTGTATGTTGAAATTTTCAATAAAGTTGAAGGGAAAAAAAAAACAAAAAAAACAAGTGATCAGGCACGGAGGACGGCTCGTTTTGAGCAAAATCGGATAGTAGCTTGCAGTTCACCTTGCTGTGATTGCAAAGAGGTATCGGTTTTGTAAAAGTAATGTTCCGCTGATGATTTATTAGTCTGGGAAAGCCAAATCGTTTTAACTTTACCAAAGTGACAACGGTGTCGTTCGTTTTAGCATAATGTCCTCTAAGCGGCAATAACGCTTCATACTTCGGTAAAAAGTGGCGTTTATGTGAAGATTATCCAGCGGAAACATGTGTTTGACACAGGCTATCTTATACAATGATCCAAAAATCCAATAAAAACATTTTTTTTTTTTAAACTAAAACTTTCTTAAAACTTAAGTACATGTATTATTACAATGAATGGCAAGAGAACAAACAACACCCAAGAAGCTCCGTTACAAAAGCTAATAGGCTACATACGCTTTAGCCATGTCGTGGCTTCTAGATAATACAAAGTTTTCACGATGACTCAACCAGCGCTGGTATTTATTCTTCTCTTCATGAAAATATTTTAAACAAACAAAGCGTGTTACTTACAGGTTTTCCCAAAACTAAGAACACCACACCGGCCGGCAACCCCATGTGTTCAGCTGTGTGTTAAAGACATCTCTGGCAGGTGAGTTTCCGCGTTCACGTGACTCAGCTTTATTGGCCAGGTATTGGACCGCCCACTTGGGGGTGCGTTCGGATTGTCTCTCTCATCTCCTTTCAGTAACCACTTTACCTTAACCCTGTTTGAAAACGGCATGGGGTTGAGGAAAGGTGTTTGTAAAATCATAAAGTACTTAGGGAAAGGCGGTCATGTTGATTTGACAATCCGACCGCATTTCCACTCAGGAAAGGGACAGTGAAAGGAGATAGTAGAGACAATCCGAAAGCACCCATAGACACGATCAGAAAAAAAAGCACAGCAAAGGATGTACTCGCTGTTTCAGCTTAGGAAAAACAACCAAATTGGACAGACACAGGGCCTTTCTCAGTTCCCTTATTTGCACCGAGTGTCCTCCGAGTTGTCTCCTCCACTTGCATCTTAGTCCCGCCCACCAGAGATGCACGGAGGAAACGAAGCCGAGGAGAGAGGACCGAGGAAATCAGCTTTAAGACACATGAGACGTCGTTTCCTCGACAGCGTCACATGACGCGACATCAGCTGATCACGTTCAGCTGTCAATCAGCCGAACAGCTGTTTATGTCCACACAAACACGCACTGTATTATTTCTCATCAAACACACACAGTTACAGTGTTTAGTGTCTTTACCTGATAAAAAAAACACCTGAAGAACAACCTGCAGTCTGTTTCAAACCAAAAGGACAGTTTCTACTGACTAAAAGTTTTCATTTTGAATTGTCTATAATTATTGATTATTATTAATCAGTTTGGACTGAACCTAGCCTGTATTTAGACAACCAACTCTGTATTTTATAAACACAGATATTTATGTGTCAGGATACTGAAAATGATTGATTAGAATCTAAATGATGAAACGTTCAGAAGATAAATAAGTGAGAATATAAAACGGACTCCTCTTCATGTCAGAGTCTTTTTAATCCCAGCTCATCACAGAGCGACTCTTTACAAACTCACTGATGTTCATCATCTGTTTAAATGTCCCACGCTCCGTTTAGCCTCTTTTTAATGTCCGTCTTTTCTCCGGTATTAAACTCTGCTCATGTTGAGAAGTTTCACTGAAGTCTGATCCTGTGCAGCGTCCAATCAGTGAGTGATATACGAGAAGGGGGCGTGTCTGTCAGTGAAAAGACTTCCGTGAAGTCGGCTCTCGTGTCTCCTCGGTCATCGCTCCTCGGATCAGCCTCCTCGCTCCTCGATCCTCTCTCCTCCGTTCGCTATAAGAGCTTTGGGACGATCCTCAACATGGCGGCTTTGGAACTACTTCCGGTTCGGCAGAGGACCGAGGACCGAGGAGACTGCAAATAAGCAAAGTGAGACGTACCCACAGACTGCAATAGACAGTCAGGACTGCAGAAAAGATCATCTGTGTCGACCTTCCCCCCATTCAGGACTTATACCGGTGCAGGGTCAAGTAGTATCACTGCAGATCCTTCACACCCTAGACACTAAACTGTTCAAACTCCTCCCCCTCCGGCAGGTGTTACAGATCACTGTAGTAGGCCTACACCAAAACAACCTGTCATAAGAACAGTTTATAACCCGAACACTAAAGTGAAACACTTAGTGATGAACACTAAACAGTCAGAGTGTCAGACTTGCTGCTGTGAAATTAAACTGTCACTGTGAATATTTAATTTAAATGATCATCTCTTTAATGTAAATGTTGTTTAAGATAACTACCTCATGTTTTCTTCATCATCCTTTTGCACTACTCGTCACTGCACTGTTATCTTATTCAGTCTTGTACATATTAGTCTTTAATTAATTGTTTTTTTTAAGGTATTGTTGATATTTAATGTACATTTGTACAAAGAGCACAGTCTACTGAAGTTAAATTCCTAGTGTGTTAAACATACCTGGCCAAAGATGATTCTGATTCAAATGGAATAAATGCAAACACTTAACCTATTTTAAAAATGAATGTATCTTATCTTATTTTTATTTATTTATTTTTTTTACATGTATACATGCTGTATCAATAGTGTATGTTTATATGCATACTTTTGTTTGATATGCAATTCCCTATATGAATGTGTTAAATAAAAACATTCAAAAAATAAAATAAATAAAAAAATCTTTTGAAACACAATGTATGATGGTACATAGACTTATTGCTCAGAAAGGTACCATCGGTCATAGACTACTTTTCAAAATGGATTGTGGGATACACTGAGTGGACTATATAGGCTATGACCATACTCACTCAGAATTCGGACAGCACTACAGAATGGCGTGTCCACAATATAGTGCACTATTTAGTGGATAGGGAGTGATTTTGGACACAGCCTGCTGTTTTGGATTTATAATTTCCGCATACGGGCAGAGTGATGCTGTCACAACAGATGGCACAACAGAACATTGATACGTCTGCCCTGTACATATTTAAAATGTTGTTAAGGCCAACTATATAACGTTAATTAAATATTGCACACACTTCAAAAACATTGCATGTGTGGCAAGGGTCACTAAGACATGGTGTATAATAACCAAGAAAATAATCTAACTGACTCAACAATGCCAACTGGGGAATTTCATCCCAGGAAATATAACTTGACACCATAATCAAACAAAGGCAACACAGGTTTGACAACCAAATTAAGACAAAGATGTGGTTTCCAAATAAAATGTACATTTAATGAAAACTGAGACTGATAGAATCTGTAAAGAGAGATGTATTAGTTGTAGCAAAAATAAATCAATTAGTGAAAACGTATAACAGTTTTATGACAATATAATTTATTTCATTCCAAAATAACACATCCAATCAAAATGTAATTTAAAAGTAGCAAAATAGATAGATAGATAGATAGATAGATAGATAGATAGATAGAGGGAAATTCAAGGAAATTCAAGGCATCCAGTAGCAGTATACAAACAGGCAGGACACAAGACATTAGTTACAATACACACCCGCTGTCCCCCCTCCCCTCTGTATACAATAATCCCCCAAAATGGGAGGGGGAAGTGAGTGGTGCCAGCAGGGGGAGGTCGACTAACATCTAAAGGTGTGTTTCCAAGGAGTGCACTTTACTCACCACCCGCGAACTTTACTTACCACTACAAACAGTGCAGTGAACCACCTAGATTGCCTAGCCTCCACCAGCAGCCGGCAACCATTTCACTACAGAATTCAACCTCATAGACTTTAAATAATTCCTTCTCCTTCTTGGTTCGATCTCCGTACATTATTACTTTGTCCTCCGTTCCTAACGCCATCCTTGTCATCCTCTTCTGTCAATGATGATTGGCTGTCAGAATTCTGAGATTCTAAACTAAACTAGGGAAAACAAAGCATAAACAACCAGTGTGGCACACACGTGTGTGTGTGTGTGTGTGTGTGTGTGTGTGTGAGAGCAAGAGATCAATATGGCACGTTCTTGTCAAATATCAGTTGCATCATTTTTCTAATGACACAATGTTTTATTTTAGGTCCAGAGAGATCTGGCATTGGTATCAGGCTGAAGATATACGTGGTGTCGACCGATCTGTTCATCATGGTCTTCAACAACTTCAACTCATTCTACACTACAGTCATTCGAGAAGGACACCACCACCGAGCTGGCAGAAACAGTGTCCATGCTCAAACCCAGCTCTCCCCTTCAGCACAGGATGTGGTGAGCAGTGTTGGTTTTCATCATTTTGTTGTTGTGAAAACAATCAACATAAACCTCTGTTCTGGTTAAACGTAAGGAGCGAAACAGAGCCCCAGCTGCAGCAGCGCCCATAATGTATTACACTGTTTACTGCATCCAGCGATTAGTGAAGTGCCGTTGTTTAGAGGAGGCCAGCTTCTGCTTGCTTCCCTTGATGGAAAAAAAACAAAAAAAAACGTATCAACCAATCATATTCAAACCATCAGTCAATGGCCAATGTATCATTAAAAAAAAAAAACAAGAGAGGCCAGAAAAAACCTGGCAACCTGTCTAAAAAAAATCCCTTCCCACTCTGCATCGTTGACCACTACCAGCTACTGTACTGTAAGCAACAACTGAGACCCAGAGTTTGTCATTTAGCAAAACAAAATCACACTTATCCCCATCCCCAGGAAAATCTGTGAATGGCCTGTGGCCCTCACCTCTCTTGTGATGAAGGCTATGGAGGGGATCATGAAACAACACAACATCAGAGAAATCGACTCCCAGGTGGTCCCACTTCAATTTGCTTACCACGGAGGCAGAGGCGTCAATGATGCAAAAACAACCTCAGCCAGACTCCTGTTTGCAGACTTCTTCTCTACATTCAACACTGCAGCTCCACATCCTGGCTGACAAACTCTCAGCCCTGTTTCATCTGGACCACCAGCTAATCCTGTAGATACTGGACTTTCTGACCAACAGATCACAGAGAGTTCTGACCTCCAACACCTTCTCTGACCTCCAACACACCTCGACCGGCTCCCCTCAGGGCTGTGTGCTCTCTCCTCTGCTCTTCATCCTCTACACCGATGACTGCAGAACCACACAGCCTAACTGTTATCTGGTGAAGTATGCTGACGATACAGATCTCCTGTCTCTGCTGTCAGGCCCCTCTAATCACCACGGACCAGCTCTTCAGGAGTTTGTGGAGTGGTGTGAAAGCTCCTGCCTTGAGCTGAATGTCAACAAGACCAAAGACATGGTGGTCACCTTCTCCAACAAGCAGAGCCTGTTGAAGTAATCGAGGAGTACAAATACCTGGGTACCATCTTTGTCAGTCTGCTGAAATTCTCCTCCAACACAGAGGAGATTCTCAGGAAATGTCAGAAGTGGAAATACTTCCTTAGGAAACTTAATTCCTTTGGAGTCAGCAAGAACGTCATAATTTCTCTCTCTCTTCCCTCCCCCCCACCCCCTCAAAACAGACACAAACACCCCTCACCCTATACAGACTTCCTAAACCAGGGGTGGCCAACCACCATTTTTAAAATTGACCGGATTCTGTACATTTCCTTGTCTGACTTCCTGTCCCGGTTGTCATATTCTGTCCCATAGCCTGATGCGTATCTGCAGCGTAGTCTGTCAAAAATAGACTCATAGTGTATTTGAAACAGAGCAGGGTGCAGGGGCACACTCCGGACACAAACCTCAGCGCTCACTATGTGAACACAATGACTACCTAGAGTAGCTAAGTACAGCGAAGTGTGGGGAACTGACGGACCACAGCGTGCACAGTGTATAGGTGAATTACTGACGGACACGGGCAATGTTAAACACAAAAAAAAGAGCACACAAAATTCGATATGAACTGAGGAGCTGCATGAGACCGGGCAAAGAGCCGCATGCAAAGAGCCAGTTGGCCACGTCCACACCACGTATATCTTCAGCCTGTATTAGATACCAACCCCAGATGGAGCTTAAAAAAAAAAAAAAATCACATCCTCAAACTCACTGTCAGTGTTTGTGGGTTTGACAAAGGAAGTTACACATCGACAAGGCTCGCTCTGACTCTGTGCTGTGTTAACAGTGAAATTGAACACACGTTGTAACGTCCAGGTCAACAGAGAGGCTCTATAATGTTCATCTTTATGATTCTGGGTCTGCTGGCTGCCATCCAGGCACAAGGTAGGAGAAGAACATCAATATAATAATTATATAATGATAATAATTATAGCTATTACAATTTATTTGTGCATGGAAGAAAAGATAAATAACACAACAGGTAAATAATGTGATAAATAATAACTACAGACAGATCAGGGGGAAACTATTCATTTAAACAAAATAAACAGACTTGTCAATAATTCAGTACTTCATTATTTTCAACAATACTTTAACCAATTTATACATAGCACTAGTTGATAGTATTTAAAGAATCTCACTTTTTACTTCAGCATCTTGTGCACTACTCATCATTGCACTGTAATGTTATTTAATCTGTGCTTATTTATGTTTATTTTGTGTTTATTTTTTGAGTTTAATGTTATACCTTTATACCTGATTCTGAGAACAGGAACAAGTCTTTTCGAAAGGAAAAAGATTGCAATTTTATTTTAATTATACTTTACGGCAACAACTTAGATTTGGTTTTTGACGTTTGATGGTTGGCAAAAATAGCACTGCAACAGTCATGCAAACAATGTAATGTATATTATAAAAACACATAGCTATTTTTCAGGCTACTTAAAAATACTTCTCTGCAGCTTCTAATTTACTGATCAACATAAAGGGACCTCATGTTTATCTTATGATCACTTGTAAATATGAACTTCATATGTGATACATGATTTGCTCAGTTTTGTGTGTGTAACCGTGCTAAGTATAATCTAAGTGATTTACACATCAACAAT
The DNA here is from genome assembly GCF_947650265.1 of Symphodus melops. Taxonomy (NCBI): domain Eukaryota; kingdom Metazoa; phylum Chordata; class Actinopteri; order Labriformes; family Labridae; genus Symphodus; species Symphodus melops. The sequence continues at coordinate 24,541,305 of NC_136697.1, read as the reverse complement.
AGACTGGCTCAGGAAGGAGTCGTAAAACCCGGAAACGAGTTAGCATTTTAGCGCCATGGGTTCCTAACTCTAAAAATGAATGGGTATTTTGACTAAGTTTGTGGTTAGACGCCCGAAATAAGGTCTGTGGTTAACACAAGCTTAAGAGATGTTGATGTTTTGTTAGACGAGATAAACCACGTTAGAAAAGACTCCCATTGTGCATTTTTTTGTGAGTTAAAAAAGTAAGTAAAAAGTTAAAGATACTTCACCCATTTGCATGAAGCTGTGTATCATTAGAAACATGGTAGTAGTGTTGAATAGTTGTGAATCCAGCCCTCATTTTGCCCTGAGACAAGAAAAAATGTGTTTTTCTTTGCTTGAAAGTTTTCTTCATGTAATGCAAAAAGCGTCATATTGCATCTCTATATGGCTCTGGCTTGATGTTTTCCCGGGGGACTGCTCTGATTGGTGAAACTCGCGGGAAAAACTAATTTAATTGTTTTAATTTGCATAAATCTGGCGGTGATTGGACAAGATTGCAAAGTCACACAGAATTCACAGTGATTGGTTGAATTTGCGTGAATTCTTATAATCGTAGCATCCCCAACTTCAACTTCTTAAAAGTGGTGTTCATCTGTGAAGATTATCCTGCTGAACAAAATGCATTGACATGTCACCCACTGTACCATACACAATCCTTATTTCACCGATTACCTAGTCAAAATGCCATAGTTAATTACTCAAAACACATTAACACAGGTAAGTAAAACTAGCTGTGGCTACATTGTACTTTTTAAATGCCAATCTACTTCATTAACATAGTACACAGTTGAGTAATGCATGAACTCAAAAGCCGTGAAAACACTTTGCTCTCTGTTTTTGTTATTGTATGAACCTATTATATAGGTTTTACTTCTGTGAATTATGCTCTTGAATGTAACAACAGTATACTCCCACAGTATTCTCACAGAAATGATAACACATTCAAAACTGACACTTGTACTCTTTTCATCATAATACTCTGAAATACTCTTTTACTCTTCACCGAGAAGAAATAGCACTTTAACTGAGATGGTAACACAGGCTGTAGCGCTAGAATATTAGCAGGAATTAGCATGTACATACAGTATATACAGTACACCACCCTCCTTACATATACATCACAGCATCTTAAAAACACCTGTAGCCACCCTCAGCCCACATAGGGTGGCACCCCAGCTTGACCTCTGGTGGCCTGGGGTAAACAATCATGGCTCTTGCAACCACAACCAATCAATTAAAGTATAAAGTGTTAAAGGATAAATATGATATTGTATATTTGTATATATTGTTATCATTAGTTTTTTTAATTACTTTTTACTCTATTTTTATTGTTGACATTCATTGTCGACGGCAAAGTAAGAATTTCCTTGTACATTGTACTGTGCACATAACAATAAACACTTTGAATTTTGAATCTTAAATAAATAAAAAGAAAAAACTTTCATTCCTGTTTTAGGTTTGTCTTTTTTACCCTTCAGTCAGGTGATCATTTTCTGGGTGTTTCTCAATAACTTTAATATACAAGTATACAATTGATACACTGTTAACTTTCTTTCTTCTGAATAATTTTTTTAGCCATATACAGTACATGATTTGTATTTCTCTTCTTTCTGCAGGGACTCCTGTGTTTGTGCAGACAGGAAAAGATTTACGTCTGGATGTGAAGAAACCTATTTTTCTGCAGGATGGAGAAGATATTACATGGAAAGTCAATGGCACTATTAATGTTGTGAAACTAGCTTATGGTAGTGTTAAACCATACATCTTTCCAAATTATAAATCTAGAGCAGACTTTTCTGCAGAAGATCACTCTCTACTTTTAAAGAATGTAGAAAAGAGGGACAGTGGAGATTACAGAGCACATGTTTCTGGTGACCGTATCTGGACTGTAGCTGAATACAGTGTCACAGTTCTGGGTAAGTTTCTGGACTTGGTGATACAAAGTCGTTCCCTGTTTAACAAAAGTCCTCACACTTGCTTTGCTTCTTGCAGATCCAGTGTCTGGAGTGAAGCTGACAGTGAAATCCTGCAGCTCAGACTCCACTAACGTCACAGTGATCTGCAGCACTGAGGACTCTCTCATCAACAGCACGTTCACATGTGACACACAAACCTGCTCTCATGAGGGAGGAGAGCGAGCAGAGATCATCACACCTGGTGCTTCTCTGGACGTCTACCTGGAGAACGGCTCAGTCATCTGTAACCATAGCAACCAGGTCAGCTCGACAAGGGACATCCAAAAGATTGAAGATCTGTGTAGAAAGCCTGAAGGTAAGAGTTAAAAACAACAATCTGACATGAATGCACAGTGAGGATTTTAGTCTGCATAATAACAAGTTAAATAATTTCAGATTATAGCGGATTTATCTCAGTCAAAGTTATTTTTATAAAGAAAAATCATTCAATATTCCAGAAAAAAAAATCATTTGCTTTATAAATTTGCCATGGCTTCTCTATGACTGTTGGTGAGGACCAGGTAAGAACTGTAATGAGGGGTCGAGACGTTAAGTGTTGTTCGGGTGATGTAACACCAGCAAACCAACTTCCTTATTCAACTTTCCCTTTATTTTCAGGAGACTTAAAAAAAGACTGCCAAGTGGGCACATGTAGCTGTTTGTTGTGCAGAAAAAATATACACCACAAACAATCTTGTTCTGCTGCATAAGAGAAAAACAAAGAATAAAATAATTTATATAATAAAAATTCAATGAAAGTTCTGATTAAATCAGTCAGTTGAACTTTCACATTTGTTTTTGTTTCTGCATCCTCCAAAGACAAAGCGATGCGTCTATTCCGGTCCTAACGTTTGAAACAAAATAAGATCTCCTCTCTCCTCATTGCTGACTCCTATTCTGTTAAACTGTGGCAGGTTAAATGTCAAAGGACCTTCCTGTTTGCTTGTAAGTCACTGGTGCGAGTCCAACCCTTCCTTGGCAGAGACAGCCACTAAAAATGACTAAACCTCATATAGTCATTGTTGATGTGGTTTTGGTTTGGTTTGGTTTGGTTTGGTTGTCATAGAGACACATACAAGAAGAACTTCCTTTTTTTTCCACCAATGCAGTTTAAAGTTGTTATAGAACTTGTCTAAATATTAAATTATAATGAATAATTAAATGCAGGCTCTTGAATGTCATTAAAACAAGACCAACACTCAGGTTATTTCAAACTTGTAACACTGTAATGCAAACCTCAATGCTGTCAATATGCAAAAAGGAACAAAACAAAAAAAAAAACATCTGACTTGCCGTCAGGTTGTTGTATCACATTCCTGTTGAAGATCGGTTGCATTACTTTTCTAGTGACACAATGATTATTTTTTTAGGTCCAGAGAGATGTGGGGTTGTTACCTATTACACACTGAAGATATACGTGGTGTCGACCGGTCTGTTCATCATGGTGTGTGCCGTCATCAGTGTTCACGTCGTGGAGAAGATGAAGAAGAAAAAATAAACAACCAGCTCTCCACCAACAATCCTCTGTGGACAGTTTGACCACTCGTAGCACAAAGGAGCTGCTTCCTTTCTTTTTCTTTTCTGACTGAAAATGTGTGACTTTGTTTTGTTGAAGCTGTGTTTATGTGAGTCTGCAGGAGGCACGGCGGTATAAAGGCTGCACACTTATATCACAGATTTCATGCTTTTCCACTGATGGACTGTTGGTGGCAGTAAAACACAGAGAGATGTAGTTTGAGGAGGCAGAGGAAGGACATCAGCAAACATGGACGTAAATAATGAAGAGACTGAACATACCTGTAAAATTCAGCTTTGGCTTTTATAGTTTATTAAGAAAGAAGTGACTCAGCACTTTTGTAAAGCTTCAGAGACATATATCAAATTCCTTTATTATCAATAAACTATTTAAAAAAACAAACGCATTGTTTCTTTACACACAGTTCATCCATCACAGAATGTCATCATTTCTTAAATTAAAAAGTTTACACCCAATAATCATTGGATTGTGTAAATAATTCATTGCCCTGAGTTGATGGTGAAATGTTTTAGAGGAGGTTTAAAAAACAAAACAATAAAAAACACCAACAAATATGCAACATTTGTAAAGTCTTTGGTCCTATTTACAACATTATTAATGATAGTTATTTGATACATATTTTACAGTATTTGTCCAAACATCATATTGGACCCTCAGTGAAGCCTCTGCTGCATTATAAAAAGGATCAAATATTTGCAAACAGATATCAGCAATGAAACGATGAGCAAAATAGAAAAATGTCACATTTTAAATTTACCATAAAAAAATATTTATCTTCATCCAATCCTTTCTATTCTATGTGATTATTTGCAGCAAAGGTTTCTCCATATAGCATGTCACATTAATGATCTCTATAAATATATAATTTATGATGTTCAGGTGTGAGGCTCGAATGTCGGCAACAAAACAGTTCTTGTTTCTATTTATCATTTAAGTCAAGACTTAAGGATTGGAATAAAATAATTCTTCATTATAAAATCAATAATCTGACTGCTGTTGGGTCTTTTAACTTCATTGCATGATTCAAGTAGCGAGTCCACGACCAGCGCAGAGAAAAACAAGTCGCAGTCAGAAGTCCTTCACTGCTACCAAACTAAACTGCTGATTCCTGTGTGCAGTGTGTTGAAGGCTTCATATTGAATAGTTTCAGGTCTTTGCAGGTTTTTCCACCGTTGCATACATGCTCTCTGGCTCAGCGTTGTTTCTGGGCTGAGTGGATGCTTCAGAGCCGATGGGAGCCTTTAACAAGGAGTAGATGGAGGCTGGAGGAACAGCTGAGGCATCATTTGATGGTCTCTGCGTCTGAGGTAGGTCTATCTCCTTTAACACACAACAGAAGAAGAAGGTTATCTTGCTGTTTGATATGCTTTGTGATTTCTAATTGGGCTATTATAATGTATTAGCATTAAAATCAATATCAGCCCATGAACTCCTTAACAGACATAAAATCCTTCATATCAAGTGAGAAGATAAAAAGTGTTCCTTCAGCTCAGACTTCTTGAAAAGCAAGTTAGAAAATAGAGAGAGTAGAATTTATCACATAGAAAGCTACTGCTACAACATTTGTCCATTTTTTTAAACAAATAAAAAGGACAGCGCTGATTGAGGTTGGGGGTGTTGGAAGGAGAATTTCACAGCAGAGTGGATGTGATGAAGAGGAGTGAGAGGCAGAAAGGTTTAAATAGACCGCCTTGTTGTCAGAGTTTGATCATGATTGGATGGCATCGGGCGGTTCTCAGATCAGCTGATGGCCGCTTGTTGGCAGGTCTACTGTATTCCTCCTGAACTAATGCAGGGCTCCATGTGTGAAGGCATAACTAATGAAATATGAGCTGATGAGGAATTTGAAAACGTTTGTCTTCGTCCTGTCTCTCACATCATTCTCAATCAATAATTTTTTCATTTCATTTGTTTGAAAGAAACTCTTCCTCCTTACCTGAAAATCTTCATAGACTGTGTTTTCCACTTTCTCTGCTTTATCTGCAGATCAGTCATTAAAAAAAATATGGAAACTACATTAACATTACTGGAGCTGATTCTTTTATAATGGAGCCTTATCACTCGAGTTGGTTTTGAAATGCCATCCTCAAATATTTCAAATAACATGTTTTACATGTGATTTATTTTGTTAACATTGTAAATTATATGTATATTAAATATACTAACACTAAGGTTTGGCTTCTGTTACTGCTGCGCTGTCTTTGTTAGATTACATTGATAAGAGGTTTCAATCATGAAGGATGTTCTGATAATTTACAACATTAATGAAAATAAAAACAACACAGGGGAGAATAATGTACTTATCAAAAGAGTGAATTCACTGAGTTGGAAACTTTCACATTTTCAGATTTCACATTTAAATATCACTTACTTTGTTTTCACCTGTAACAATAAAATAATCCTCCGATCACAGCCAGAACAGCAATCAAACAGACGATGGGTACAACAGTTGCTGTAACCTTTTTTTGTTGTTCTTGCTCTGTAAAAAAAAGGAAAAAAAACAAAAGCCAGATTAGAAACTCATACTTGGATGAAATCTTGCAGCATACCTGAGAGTGTGTTATAGCACCACACTGTGACAGACCTGATCTGTAGTTAAATATGATTCAGTCTAATCAACCCCTCATGGATGGTGCCTTAAAGTCACAGTTTAAATTTACATGGTAAGATAGTCACCACCTAAAACACATTTTTTATGGATTATTTTATCTGGCGTCTCATTTGGTGACCTGTTTGTTAGCTGTTGTTACTGAATGTAACTCTGTGACTTTGTCTGGACTTCATTTATTACGACTCTACAGGCTGTGTGACTGAATTGACCTTCAGGGATTAATAAAACTTCTGAATCTGAATCTAATAAAAATCTGTTTCATCTGTTTTTAAACATTTAAAGAGTATAGAGATGGATAGAGATTTAAAAAACAAAGGTTTGTGAATTATTTGTAATAATTTGTTCAGTATTTAGATACCATCTGTTAGTTTCTGTGATTCTTTTGACTTTGGGGGAAAGAAGTCTGTGGACTCCTCGTAAAAAATTATCTAAAGAAAAAAAGAGAAATGATTTCATGTATGTTTTTCTTGAAGGGAAAATTATTGAAATGATAAACCAGAAACATTTCAAAGATATTAGGGGATATTTGAAACCTGTTTCCCCTGTAGAGAGGTGTTTAGTTTAACTTATAAATCTGTTATAGATACTACTTCATTTTACTTTCCTGCACAAAATCTTGCCCATAAGAAAAATGCTCTTAATATGACGTTTAGAAAAGGATCCAAATTGTCGCTTCAGTAAATCTGAAACTGAAGATTTGCTGCATCTTCTCTGGTTTTGATCACATGTGGGGATTTTTTGGATGACCTTCAAATAATAATTATTGGTGAATTTCAAAATGTAATGTCCAAGTATTATAAATAAAGTTATTTTGTTGGGTATGAGATTTATTTATGAACTGAAAGGAAAAGAACGTTTGACATTCCCTGATGTTCTCTCTGTTTGTGAAGCATTATTTTAGGTTACAGGGTTTTATCACAAACAGACAGGAAACAATGAATGACTGAAATAAGACACACTAAGGCCACACTTAGAACAATGATGATCATGGTGACTTCTTGTGTCTTTGTATGGTATGTTAATGTTCAGCACTGATTAGTCTTGAATCATGGTAATGTTTCTGCTGCAATTATCTCATCAGAATTTATAGACCAAATTATTTCCTACTAATACAGCAGAAACACCGTGGAGAAAATTTATGTGACTGTTTCATCAAAAAAGAAATATCTGTTGGTGTTTAATTAAGCTACAATCCAGACTGTTCAGGAGCATCAGATTGTTGTTTTTAACTCTTACCGTCAGGCCTTGTACAAAAATCTTGAATCTTTTGGATGTCCCTTGTCGAGCTGACTTGGTTGCTATGGTTACAGATGACTGAGCTGTTCTCCAGGTAGACGTCCAGAGAAGCACCAGGTGTGATGATCTCTGCTCGCTCTCCTCCCTCATGAGAGCAGGTTTGGTTGTCACATGTGAACGTGCTGCTGATGAGAGAGTCCTCAGTGCTGCAGATCACTGTGACGTTAGTGGAGTCTGAGCTGCAGGATTTCACTGTCAGCTTCACTCCAGACACTGGATCTGCAAGAAGCAAAGCCAGTGTGAGGACTTTTGTTAAACATGGAATGACTTTGACATTTTCAATGTTCAGAAACTTACCCAGAACTGTGACGCTGTATTCAGCTACAGTGGTGTCTCTGACACCAGAAACAAGAGCTCTGTAATCTCCACTGTCCGTCTTTGTTACCTTCTTTAACAGTAGAGAGTGATCTTCTGCAGACAATTCTGCTCTAGATTCATAATTGTTAAAAAATGCTGGCTTCAGGCCATGAGTTAGTTTCACAACACTAATACTGTTATTGAATCTCCATTTCAAATCATCTCCCTTCTTCAGATTAACAGGTTTCTTTACATCCAGACGTAAATCTTTTCCTGTCTGCACAAACACAGGAGTCCCTGCAGAAAGAAGAGAAATACAAAACATGTGTTTGGTTTAAAAAAAAAATATATATATTCAATCAGTTAACAGTTTATCATTTGAAAACTTTTATTTTAAAGTTCTTGACAAATAAAAATATACACAAACAGCACCTATGGACGTGTATTAATGAAGAGACGTCAGAGTGGGACTGATACAAAGGGAGTGTGTGATCGCTGTTTGGGTTTCAGTGCCTTACTTGAGAGAAATTCAGCCAGTAAACAGAAAAAATTCTATTTCATTTCATTTTCATTTATTTATTTATTTGAACAGGGGCAGCGTACAATATACATTAACCTTAGAAAGGAGAGATGCATTGTACCAGGTTGTAGCACTATACTACCTAAGTGAGCTACTTCTGCCGCCCCATTCATGATTCATGATTTGGATGTATACTGTATTTAGGCTACTGCTTATAATGATTAATAGCTACATGCTATAGTAATAGAGTTGTTTTCATTGTGTTAAAGGAAGAATATGTGCCTTTTTGATCCAGTAGATGTCCCCCTTGAGCACTGGAGCACCACAGGTTTGTGTCCTCGCCCCCCCCAGTCTTCACCCTATAAAGGCACAACTATGTAGCCGAGAGCAGTTCAAACATCATCATGAAATTTGGAGATGACACAGCGGTGGTTGGTCACATCAGCTTTGACACTGACTCCTAACACTGCACACTTTAATATCCACATTGTGTTATATATATCTGTATTGTCTATTATCTATTATTTGTTTATTTATTTTATTAGTTCATTTGAGCAGCAGACAAAATAACAGAGAACAGATTTACTCACAGGAAATAAAAGAAACAGGGAGAAAATGTTCTCAAAAGGAGTAGGGTGAAGTTCCCAGAATTTATGTGACCCCTGACTTATCAAACATGTTAAGAGTTTGTGACAATTAACTTGTGATCATTTAAATTATAAAGAAGAGAGGAATACAACATTATTTACCATCAATTAATCCTTTGATAGGTCCTTAATAACACCTATTTTATCTTAAGATTGTTCAAATAATAGAAAATGAAAACAAAAATACAAAACGTTTGCCAAGTATTTTCTTAGACCTTTGATCGGTCCATAATAGCACCTATTTCATCGTTTTGAACGTACAAATTGGTAAAGTAGAAGAGAGATTCCAAACTGTTACCATCGATTCTAGCAGCATCGACTCATGATTCATGTTTTGCTCGTTTTGTTCATATTTGAGAAATATAAACTCTTTGTGTGGCAAGTTTTTGCAAAGTCTGATGTTTTCATCTAGATTATTCCACAGTTCTACACCACGTCTCGTGGCACACATGCTTTTCAAGGTCGTTCTAGAGAACTGTTTATCAAAACTCTTTTGACCTCTCAGGTTGTACTTGACTTCTCATTTGAAGAACATATTTTGTATACTTTCAGGCAGCGACTTTTGTGAGGTTTTAAACATCATTTGAGCCATCTTGTATTCAATTAGGTCCGTAAATTTCATCTAATGAGACATGTGAATGGGTTATATTTGATTCAATGCCACTTGTGGCATTTCAGTAAACCACCTCGTCGCTTATTAAAACTGCTTTGCATTGTTTTGCTCACAGATATTTGTCCATTCACAATACATTTTTACTGTTTTCTTTTGATCATTTAATCTATCAGTCTTATCTGTATCTAAATCTTATTTATTCTGTTTTTACCTCAACTTGTATTGTCTTCTTAGATTTTGTTATTGTTTTATTATTATCTTGTGACATGTTGAAATGTTTGTGCCTGTGTAAAGCACTTTGACTTGCCTGGTGTCTGAAAGGTGCTAAATAAACTTGATGCCACAGAATATTTGGAAATGGACTGCAGATGGAAATTAGCCTTTCAGCGAACTCTGCACATTTACTCTGTCTGATTCATGTACACTGTCCTTCTTCAAATAAAGAGACAGAAACATTTGAGCACAGTAGCACCATATTATAATATACATTGGGCCAGATTTACTAAAGGTTTGCGTGTTTTAAAATGTGTGCAAACTTGATACCACCAGCAAAAAAATGTGCGAACTGATTTACTAACGGCGTGCAGTGAGGAAAAATAAATGGTATGCATTTATATTGTATCTTGCTTCAATAATAGTTTAAAAGAAACGCCATGATTTAACTGTAACTGAACATTCACAGCGTCTGCATTCTAAAGAATTTCAACATTGACTTTATGTCGTCCTATTTTCCTCTTCTCGCCAACATTACATTTTAAACTGGGCATTTCATTTTCTCGGGTTAAGCGTCTCTGTTGCGCTCCGGAGCGCTTCTCCAGAGCGCGCTCGTCTCTTCACTACAGCCCCCTCCCCTGCTGCTGCGCTGTGGGACGCTTGAACGGGGGGCTCACCATGCTTGTACCCTCAACTTCAGTACCTGTTGCCATGGGATTTATGTCCGATCAGTCACAGCGCTGACCAGCTTCTGGTGCGCAACGATGGCACAAGTGGCACACACACTGCGCACCACCAGTGCCACAGAGGACCATGTTTAATGCAGAGGTTTTCTTATGAGCCACTTTTTCCTTTTGTTATATTCACATTTATATGCAGGACGTTCATTTGTCTCTAATTAATATCTATTTTGCGCCTGCAGTCGTCCAGCTTTCCGTCCAAACTCTCTGTGAATTAAAGCAGTAGAACGCGCAAAAGCCAGACAGACATACTACCGCCTCCACAAGGTCTGCACCTGTCGTCAGTCACGCAAATATCACCCGCAAAACGCCCACAAGCCAAACGTGTAAACTATGAGCACGTAATTGAGCACACATGCACAGTCTCTCACTTCATGTCTCTCTCACTCACACACACACACACACACACACACACACACACACACACACACACACTTTCCATTGTTCTCAAGACTATTTTCTCAGCTTAATACTTTTCAGTGACTGTAAACTGTGGTTCACTGACGGTTTGATAAAGCCTCAGCGATGTGTGTGATGTTTTTAATGTGAGGACAAAGAGAAGCATGCAAGAAAATGAAATGAAAATGATCTTGATGGTTGGACAGGACACACCCTGACCCTCAGATATTACACAGTTAGTTCCTTATATACTTTCCATGACAAGTTTTTCATACCAGAATAAGAGAACAGTTTATCTACTCGAGTAACACAACAAATAACTTATATAAAGATACTCAGTCTAAAATCTGTAGAAAGACTAATAATAGTGTTTATAACTCCAGTTTACTGAGTGATCACAGGCTCTAGTTACCCACTTTGGGTTTAGTTACACTGACAAGCTGCTGACAAAAACAATCACATCATGTCTCAGTTTAAAGTATGAAGGCCTTGTATCATGCTCATAGTAACATTAATGAAAAACCATCAGATCTAACTATCATTAAAGCCTTGCAGAAGTACAGATATATGTACCAAAGACACTTCAACAACAGGACACGTACACTAAATAAAGTTCTTACCTTGTGTAGCACATAAATGCAGCAGAGAAAAAGAGAAGAGAAGCACGATGGGCCCCATCTTATGAACTGAGCAACAAGTGAAGAAATCTGGCTGTATGCAGAGCTTAAAGCCCACCTACTTCACTTCCTCATCTTTCCATCACAACAAACAAGAAACTTACAGAAAGAGATGAGGAGAGCACTTATAGTACTTGACAACAACATTTAACGTGGTTTGTAAATTTTAAAAAAAGCATTTCCTTCTTTTTTGTGCAAAAGTTGGAAGACAACCTGCAAGTGTCTGTGCATGCAAAGTCAGTAAACTCTGACGATCTTTGTAAAACAGAGGCTGACTCTATGTGCCTGAATCAGACTTTTAACAGAACTATAGTTACTTTTTCCACATCATGGAAATAGTTTACCTTAAATCTGTTGGTCTGGTTGCTTCAGACCATTTAGAGGCATCAAGAACAGTGAATTAACATTACACATTTAATTAAGTCATGAAAGAAATTCCACCACACTTTACTTTCTCTGCGCATCAGGGGTCAACATGGAAAGACTGAAAGGAGGAACAAATGGTGTGTGGCTCTCTGCGTTTGAATCAAACCCTACAATTTAGTAAATGAAATTTCAGCTTTGAGAGAAGACAACACAACACAATACACGTCCAACTCAAATAAGATTTTCAGAACATTTATTGAATGCTCAGATAGTTCAAGAAAAATCTTAACATCCTGTATTGGTGATTGTTGAAAAGAAAAAGCAGGTCTTTGAACTCTCTCTGAACCTATGTCAGTGTATCTAAACCAGACTGAAGCAGCGACTTCAGCAGCAGAAGGAAGGGAGTAAAAAGTCCTTCCTCTTCAGCTAAGACAAGGTGCAAAGTGTTAATCACATGATTCCAACTGAGGTCAAATGTTACCGATGAGATGAAGTGTGATGAGATGTCATATACACAGACGCACACACAGAACAATTATCCATTCAAAAAGTGTCGTGTGGCAACATCATGAAACACTTGCTTGTAAAATGATCTGTTTTCTAAACCTTTGTAACAAGGAGAGCATGAGGCTCCTCTGGTTTATGAGCATCACATTTAGACATCTTCCTCCCTTGCACTTAAAGGTTTCTGCTCATGTATGTGCAGAACACAGTGCACTCTGCAAATGCAGCACATTCAGAATCCAAAAACAGAATTGCTGTCAATAGTTAGAATAAGAGCCCAAGACCAAGACCATCATCCGTGCAATGTGAGAGGATTTTCTCCAAGGCTGGAAAAATAGTCAACCAAAAAAGGAGACGACTGAAGCCCACCACCGAGGAGAAATTCTTACATATAACAAACATAATCTGAGTAACACAAATCACTGCCACTATCATTGTGCCCATGTTCATAAGCACATTTCTGTTGTTCCCAAATGACTGATTTATCAGTGACTTTAATTGCTGATTTATCAGATTGAAACAGTGAGGTGATGTACCAGTGCTTTGGTCCTGTATTTAAGTGACTGCTTTATTTTCATTCTGTCAGAACGTGTCACTGTTCATCCTGACGATGAAACTTGATGAAGCTTCATCCGCCCGTCTCTAATAATAATGTCCTTTGTTTACAATGAAAAAGGACAAGTTGTGTTATCAACAGTTATTGACAGAAACACAGAAACACTGACTGTCGAGTGAGAGGTTCATCTTCCTCTCGGCCTCAACATCAACATTTCTCAGAAACAATCTACATTATAATTCTATAGACAGTATGATCCATAACACTGATATTTGTTCAAACCTCTTAAAGAGTCTGACAGGATTTGATCAGCCATGTTAAAGTCTACTTGATTATATTCATTCCTTCATTTTGACCTAAGGACCAACAGTAACAAACTCTACACATCTTGAGAATTGAACTGGAGGTGAGAGAGAACTTCCTCATGATGTTAAGAGACTTTCATTGTTTGTGGTTTGACAGAGGAAGTAACACATCGACAAGGCTCGCTCGGACTCTGCTGTGCTTGTTACAGAGAAACAGAACACACACATAGTAACATCCAGGACAACAGAGAGGCTCCATAATGTTCATCTTCATGATTCTGGGTCTGCTGGCTGCCATCCAGGCACAAGGTAGGAGAAGAACATCATATTATGATAATAATAATGATAATTATAATGATTACTATGTGCAATCACACAACATGTAAATAATGTGACCATATCCTGTAACTACAGACAGATCAGGGGGAAACTAGTTAATAAAAAAATGCTTTTAGTTTTAGTATAATCGTGTTTTATGAATCCAATATTTCCTCTGGCACAAAACACTGCAACAGTCATTCAGACAGTGTAATGTATATTATAAAAAGATGTAGCTGCAGACTCTGCAGTGTCTCACAGGTGATCATAAAGTGACCTCAGGTAAATGATGACATATTAACAAACTGACTCTGAATTAGCCTGCAGAATGACAAAGTGGAGAAAGTTTATCACAGTAAATGTTTCAGTGTGTTTGTATATTTATAAAACAGTTTGACACTTTAAACAGTTTCACTCTAAAAGCACACTGACTAAGCTTCAGTGTTTTAAAAAGGAAACCTGGTTCTAAGAAACCAAAGCAAAAAAAAAAGTGTATTTACCTCGAGCACAAGAGAAGATATCCAAAACAAGACGAGACAGTTATGTATTTAGCTTGTAGTTGTTACGCACAGGTGTAAAGACGAGACGAGAAAAGACAAGAAGTTATGAAAAACTTTTTAAGCAGAGTTTTATATCAATGAAAATATAAAGTGTTTGAGGGATAAATGCAAAGAAACATATCTAACAAAGTAATGATACAAGTATTCTTCCCGCTCCTTTCAAACATGTGACTAGAAATGTCTGTTTTTTTAAATTTATGATTCATTTGTGGGTTTGTTTTGTTTTTGTTCTGAGTTTTGTTCTGAGTTAAGACTTTAATTAATCAATACAAGTAACATTTTTAAAAAATCTATTGTGTTATAGGATATAATGATAAAATATACAATACACATGTATTTATGTCAATTCAACTTTCATTGCTGTTTTAGGTTTGTGTTTTCTTTTCCATCAGTCAGGTGATCCTTTATCCTTTTCTGTACATGTCAATAACTGTAAAAGATAAATACACAATTTAAACACTGTTAACATGGAAATATTGATTCTCTTTTTTATTTTTATTTTGTTAAACCAAACACATGATTTGTATTTCTCTTCTTTCTGCAGGGACTCCTGTGTTTGTGCAGACAGGAAAAGATTTACGTCTGGATGTGAAGAAACCTGTTAATCTGAAGAGGTTAAATGTTTTAACATGGAGTGTCAATGGCACTATTAATATTATGAAATTAATTTTAGAAATTGAAACAGCCATTTCAGAAGACTATAGATCTAGAGCAGAATTGTCTGCAGAAGATCACTCTCTACTGATAAAGAAGGTAACAAAGACGGACAGTGGAGATTACAGAGCTCATGTTTCTGGTATCAGAGACACCACTGTAGCTGAATACAGCGTCACAGTTCTGGGTAAGTTTCTGAACATTGAAAATGTTGACACAAAGTCGTTCCCTGTTTAACAAAAGTCCTCACACTTGCTTTGCTTCTTGCAGATCCAGTGTCTGGAGTGAAGCTGACAGTGAAACCCTGCAGCTCAGACTCCACTAACGTCACAGTGATCTGCAGCACTGAGGACTCTCTCATCAGCAGCACGTTCACATGTGACACACAAACCTGCTCTCATGAGGGAGGAGAGCGAGCAGAGATCATCACACCTGGTGCTTCTCTGAACGTCTACCTGGAGAACGGCTCAGTCATCTGTAACCATAGCAACCAGGTCAGCTCGACAAGGGACATCCAAAAGATTCAAGATTTTTGTACAAGGCCTGACGGTAAGAGTTAAAAACAACAATCTGACATGAATGCACAGTGAGGACTTTAGCCTGAACAGATCAATAGTTTTATATAAACACACATCAGTGAATGTTCCAGAAAAAAAATTGTTGCCATGCTTAGCTATGGCTGTTATTAGGCATGACTGTGCAGTTTTTTTTAAAACATTGAAATGATCACTGACATTTATTCTCCTCACTTGAAAGGAGCAACATGTAACTCTGACACCTAGTGTTTAAAACAGGTACTGCGGTCTAAATTCACATTATTAGAAAGCGGTCTCCCCCAACTCCTCCTCCCTAAAGTCCACGTGCACAAAGGTTGCCATGTGCTAACCTCTCTCTATTTTTCTAAATCATCTCCAATATTGATTTTAGTTTTTCCACCTGCAAAATATAAGCCACGATATGCTGCTTGAGAGAGAAACAAACAAGTCGAGAAATGTATTTCATGAAAATTCAGTTTAGAATTAAATCAATCAGTTGATGCAAAAATGAAGAACTTTTGGAAGGATTGTGTTGATTTTTGCGTCCTGTGGGGACAAATCCTGTCCTGAAGCTTTTAACAAAATAAAAGCTGTCCTCCTTTCTCCTTATTGTTGACTCATGTTTTGTGAAACTGTGGCTGGTGAAATGTCAAAGGAGCTTCCCGTTTGCATGTAAATCGCTGGTGTGAGTCCAACCCTCCCTCAGCAGAGACGGCACTAAAAATCACCTCATATAATGATTGTTGATGTGGTTTGGTTTGGTTATCATAGAGATGCATACATGAAGAACTTCCTTATTTTCTTGTCACCAATGCAGTTTAAAGTTGTTTTAGAATGTTGTGGAATTTTTTCCCATTACCAAAGAGTGAAAATAAAGAGTGAGAAGATCTATTCAAAAAAGAATCCCAAGATCGATCTGGTCTCAATGAATATTTATTCGAAGGCAAAATCAGCGTTCGAAGACCCCTCTCTCACACCGTGAGAAGAGAAAGAGGCCCAGAGAAAAGGCAAACATGAAAACTTATACATTTCCATCACACTACACAGAGCTACTGCCCACCTGGCAGGGCACAATCTATCCCCTAGTGTGAGAATAGAGACGACATGACTATTTACCATCTCCCAAGGCTGAGAAGGAGCTGAAGTCCAGTGAGTAAGAGTCTGGGTGACTCTTCCCACATGTACAGAGTGCGAGAAACAGAATAAAGGGAGAGAAATGATGGAAAACAAAACACCCAATATGCTGTGCATGTAGTATTCTAAGACATTTCAGATACATTTTATATGACAGATTCTATGAGACCTTCGTACAACATAAAATTTTCCATATCAAGAACTTCCTAGTTTTCTTGATAATAAATTATAGTGAATAATTAAATATTGAATACAGATTGGCTCTTGAATGTCATTAAAACGAGACCAACACTCATCATTACAAACTGTCATGTTGTTTTACAATACGCTCTTCATAAGGTTGTTTGCAACACTTTAATGCAAAGCTGAATGTTGTCAATATGTAAACAGATGAACAGCTGACTTGCTGTTGTTTTGTATCACGTTCCTGTTGAAGAACTTTTCTAATGAATCAATGTGTTTTGTGTTTAGTAGGTCCAGAGAGATTTGGGGTTGGTACCTATTACACACTGAAGATATACGTGGTGTCGACCGGTCTGTTCATCATGGTGTGTGCCGTCATCAGTGTTCACGTCGTGGAGAAGATGAAGAAGAAAAAATAAACAACCAGCTCTCCACCAACAATCCTCTGTGGACAGTTTGACCACTCGTAGCACAAAGGAGCTGCTTGTTTTCTTTTTCTTTTCTGACTGAAAATGTGTGACTTTGTTTTGTTGAAGCTGTGTTTATGTGAGTCTGCAGGAGGCACGGCGGTATAAAGGCTGCTTACTTATATCACAGGTTTCATGCTTTTCCACTGATGGACTGTTGGTGGCAGTAAAACACAGAGAGATGTAGTTTGAGGAGGCAGAGGAAGGACATCAGCAAACATGGATGTAAATAATGAAGAGACTGAACATACCTGTAAAATTCAGCTTTGGCTTTTATAGTTTATGAAGAAGAAGTGACTCAGCACTTTTGTAAAGCTTCAGAGACATGTATCAAATACCTTTTTTATCAATAAACTATTTAAAAAAACAAACGCATTGTTTCTTTACACACAGTTCATCCATCACAGAATGTCATCATTTCTTAAATTAAAAAGTTTACACCCAATAATCATCGGATTGTGTGAATAATTCATTGACCTGAGTTGATGGTGAAATGTTTTAGAGGAGGTTTAAAAAACAAAACAACAAAAAACACCAACAAATATGGAACATTTGTAAAGTCTTTGGTCCTATTTAAAACATTATTAATGATAGTTATTTGATACATATTTTACAGTATTTGTCCAAACATCATATTGGACCCTCAGTGAAGCCTCTGCTGCATTATAAAAAGGATCAAATATTTACAAACAGATATCAGCAATAAAACGATGAGCAAAATAGAAAAATGTCACATTTTAAATTTACCATAAAAAAATATTTATCTTCATCCAATTCTTTCTATTCTGTGATTATTTACAGCAAATGGTTTCTCCATATAGCATGTCACATAAATGATCTCTATAAATATATAATTTATGATGTTGCAGGTGAGAGGCTCGAATGTCGGCAACAAAACAGTTCTTGTTTCTGTTTATCATTCAAGTCAAGACTTAAGGATTGGAATAAAATAATCCATCATTATAAAATCAATAATCTGACTGCAGTTGGGTCTTTTAACTTCATTGCATGACTCAAGTAGCGAGTCCACGACCAGCGCAGAGAAAAAGAAGTCGCAGTCAGAAGTCCTTCACTGCTACCAAACTAAACTGCTGATTCCTGTGTGCAGTGTGTTGAAGGCTTCATATTGAATAGTTTCAGGTCTTTGCAGGTTTTTCGACTGTTGCATACTTGCTCTCTGGCTCAGCGTTGTTTCCCATGAACTCCTTAACAGACAAAAAATCCTTCATATCAACGTGTTAGAAAATAGAGAGAGTAGAATTTATCACATAGAAAGCTACTGCTACAACATTTGTCCATTTTTGACAAATAAAAAGGACAGCGCTGATTGAGGTTGGGGGTGTTGGAAGGAGAATTTCACAGCAGAGTGGATGTGATGAAGAGGAGTGAGAGGCAGAATGGTTTAAATAGACCGCCTTGTTGTCAGAGTTTGATCATGATTGGATGGCATCGGGCGGTTCTCAGATCAGCTGATGGCCGCTTGTTGGCAGGTCTACTGTATTCCTCCTGAACTAACGCAGGGCTCCATGTGTGAAGGCATAACTAATAAAATATGAGCTAGTGAGGAATTTGAAAACGTTTGTCTTCGTCCTGTCTCTCACATCATTCTCAATCAATAATTTTTTCATTTCATTTGTTTGAAAGAAACTCTTCCTCCTTACCTGAGCATCTTCATAGACTGTGTTTTCCACTTTCTCTGCTTTATCTGCAGATCAGTCATTAAAAAAAAGAAAAAGAAAAAGGAAACTACATTAACATTACTGGAGCTGATTCTTTTATAATGGAGCCTTATCACTCGAGTTGGTAAATGATAAACAGTTTTGAAATGCCATCCTCAAATATTTCAAACAACATTTTTTACATGTGATTTATTTTGTTAACATTGTAAATTATATGTATATTAAATATACTAACACTAAGGTGTGGCTTCTGTTACTGCTGCGCTGTCTTTGTTAGATTACCTTGATAAGAGGTTTCAATCATGAAGGATAATGTATAATATTAATGAAAATAAAAACAACACAGGGGAGAATAATGTACTTATCAAAAGAGTGAATTCACTGAGTTGGAAACTTTCACATTTTCAGATTTCACATTTAAATATCACTTACTTTGTTTTCTCCTGTGACCATAAAATAATCCTCCGATCACAGCCAGAACAGCAATCAAACAGACGATGGGTACAACAGTTGCTGTAACCTTGTTTTGTTGTTCTTGTTCTGTAAAAAAAAAACAAAAAAACAAAATCCAGATTAGAAACTCATGCTTGGATGAAATCTTGCAGCATACCTGAGAGTGTGTTATAGCACCACACTGTGACAGACCTGATCTGTAGTTAAATATGATTCAGTCTAATCAACACATCATGGATGGTGCCTTAAAGTCACAGTTTAAACCTACATGGTAAGATAGTCCCCACCTGGTTTAAAGGATCACCTGAGACATTAAACACATTTTTTATAGATTATTTTATCTGGCGTCTCATTTGGTGACCTGTTTGTTAGCTGTTGTTACTGAATGTAACTCTGGACTTTGTCTGGACTTCATTTATTACGACTCAACAGGCTGTGTGACTGAATTGACTTTCAGGGATTAATAAAACTTCTGAATCTGAATCTAATAAAATAAATTTCATTGAAAGTTTTCAACTTTCAAACATTTATTGCTATTTATTTGTTAAATAATCTCAGCAATCATTTTTGCTGGAACATTAAAACTGTTTTGTCTCAACTGATTTGGTTCAACTCTAACATATGAATTAGTCAAATCTCCTGGGACACTTTGATGAAAAGAACATTATCTTTATAAATGACAGAATTCATTTTACTGGAAATATTTATTCATGTTAAATGTTTTGTAAATTATTTGTAATAATTTATTAAACATTATTATTATTATTATTATTATTGAAATGATATACCAGTCAATTTAAAAAAAACATACTGGTAGGGGATATTTTAAATCCCCTTTACCCTGTAGAGAGTTGTTTAGCTTAACTTATAATTCTTTTATAGATTTGATGCACAAAATCTTGCCAACAGGAACAATGCTCTTAATATGACGTTTAGAAAAGGATCAAACTGTCGCTTCAGTAAATCTGAAACTGAAGATTTGCTGCATCTTTTCTGGTTTTGATCACATGTGGGGATTTTTTGGATGACCTTCAAATAATAATTATTGTTGAATTTAAAAATGTAATGTCCAAGTATTATAAATAAAGTTATTTTGTTGGGTATGAGATTTATTCATGAACTGAAAAGAAAAGAACGTTTGACATTCCCTGATGTTCTCTCTGTTTGTGAAGCATTATTTTAGGTTACAGGGTTTTATCACAAACAGACAGGAAACAATGAATGACTGAAATAAGACACACTAAGGCCACACTTAGAAGAATGATGATCATGGTGACTGTTTGTGTCTTTGTATGGTATGTTAATGTTCAGCACTGATTAGTCTTGAATCATGGTAATGTTTCTGCTGCAATGATCTCATCAGAATTTATAAACATAATTATTTCCTACCAATACAACAGAAACACCATGGAGAAGATTTATGTGATTGTTCCATCAACAAAGAAGTATCTGTTGGTTTTTAATTAAGCTACAATCCAGACTGTTCAGGAGCATCAGATTGTTGTTTTTAACTCTTACCTTCAGGCTTTCTACAAAGATATACCGTAAATTCCGGACTATAAGCCGCTACTTTTTTCTCACACTTGGAGCACTGCGGCTTCTACTCCGGTGCGGCTAATGCATGGATTTTTTATGGGGGACAATGAGCTTCTGCCGCAAAAACATTTGACTTCGTCACGTCGGATCTTAATATCAGTCATTTTGCGCTTCATGCACGCACCCTCATGATGGAAAACACACGGAGAAATACATATGATGCAGCTTTCAAGTTAAAGGCGATCGACCTGGCTGTCAAAGAAGCTAACAGAGCTGCTGCACGTTAAGATGACACTGACAGCGACAACAGAGACTGAGGAAGTGAGTAATGAAGTCATTCTGAGGCAGTGAATGGATGGACTTTTTCTTGTGAAATATATTACGGTCATCTTTTTCATCAGCCGTGTTACAGACACCGTCGGCTAGGCTTCGTATTGTAACGGTTCATGTTGTAAAGTCAGTAGTTGATAATGTGTTCATAATTCCGATTATGTGGAGAGTCAGTGAATGCACCAGCGAGAACGTGTTGAGTGGCTGTATGAGAGAACGCTGGGGGAGAGAGTTGGATTGTTACGGCAAGTTACGTGTGTTGCTCTCTGCTGTAAACGGCGTGGTCACGGCCGACAGTGATCGGGTTATTGAAAGTTATTAATATTTGAACGCTCCTTTAACGTCCGTACGGACGCTACAGTATTTGCGGATGTTACCGGTAGCCTACGTCTGTGTAAATAGCTCTTGTTATAGCGTGGACACCTGCGGCTTATAATCAAGTGCGGCTTATATATGTACAAATACATTTATTTACTTATTTTTAGCCGGTGCGGCTTATATCCAGGTGCGCTCAATAGTACGGAATTTACGGTACAATCTTTTGGATGTCCCTTGTCGGGCTGAACTGGTTGCTATGGTTACAGATGACTGAGCCAAGTGTGAGGACTTTCGTTAAACAGGGAACGACTTTGTGTCAACATTTTCAATGTTCAGAAACTTACCCAGAACTGTGACGCTGTATTCAGCTACAGTGGTGACTTTGCTACCAGAAACAAGAGCTTTGTAATCTCCACTGTCCGTCTTTGTTACATTCTTTAACAGTAGAGAGTGATCTTCTGCAGAAAATTCTGCTCTAGATTCATAATTGTTAAAAAATGCTGGCTTCAGGCCATGAGTTAGTTTCACAACATTAATACTGTTATTGAATCTCCATGTCAAATCCTCTCCCGTCTTCAGATCAACAGGTTTCTTCACATCCAGACGTAAATCTTTTCCTGTCTGCACAAACACAGGAGTCCCTGCTGAAAGAAGAGAAATACAAAACGTGTTTGGTTTAAAAAAAAAAGAAAAAGTCAATCAGTTAACAGTTTATCATTTAAAAACTTTTATTTTAAAGTTCTTGACAAATAAAAACATGCACAAACAGCACCTTTTAATGTGTATTAATGAGGAGACGTCAGAGTGGGACTGATACAAAGGGAGTGTGTGTTCGCTGTTTGGGGTTCAGTGCCTTACTTGAGAGAAATTCAGCCAGTAAACAGAAAACTATACTACCTAAGTGAGCTACTTCTGCCGCCCCATTCATGGTTCATGATTTGGATGTATACTGTATTTAGGCTACTGCTTATAATGATTAATAGCTACATGCTACAGTAATAGAGTTGTTTTCATTGTGTTAAAGGAAGAATATGTGCCTTTTTGATCCAGTAGATGTCCCTGTTGAGCCCCAGCATGAAACCAAAACAACTCGAACGGCAAGATTAAAGATTGTTTCCACAAATCTTTAGCTCAGCTTTCAACACTGTATCTCTGCAAACCTCCACTCCAAGATGGTGGACATATCGGGCTAAACACCTCCCTGTGCACTTGGATCCTGGACTTCCTGTTAAACAGATCCCAGGTGGTCTGAGTGTGCAGACACACCTTCAGCCCTTAAACCCTCAACACTGGAGCACCACAGGGTGTCCTGCCCCCCAGTCTTCACCTTATAAAGGCACAACTATGTGGCCGAGAGCAGTTCAAACATCATCATGAAATTTGCAGATGACACAGCGGTGGTTGGTCACATCAGCTTTGACACTGACTCCTAACACTGCACACTTTAATATCCACATTGTGTTATATATATCTGTATTGTTTTAATCTAATGAGACATGTGAATGGGTTATATTTGATTCAATGCCACTTGTGGCATTTGAGTAAACCACCTTGTCGATTATTAAAACTGCTTTGCATTGTTTTACTCACAGATACATGTCCATTCACAATACATTTTTACTGTTTTCTTTTGATCAATTAATCTATCAGTCTTATCTGTATCTAAATCTTATTTATTCTGTTTTTACCTCAACTTGTATTGCCTTCTTAGATTTTGTTATTGTTTTATTATTATCTTGGGACATGTTGAAATGTTTGTGCCTGTGTAAAGCACTTTGACTTGCCTGGTGTCTGAAAGGTGCTAGATAAACTTGATGCCACAGAATATTTGGAAATGGACTGCAGATGGAAATTAGTCTTTCAGCGAACTCTGCACATTTACTCTGTCTGATTCATGTACACTGTCCTTCTTCAAATAAAGAGACAAAAACATTTGAGCACAGTAGCTGTCACGATGTAGCAGGCAGGAAACAGGGAGAGGTGGACCCAAGTGCAGAATAACAACATTTATTAACAAAAGAAAAAACAAAATCTTACAAGGAGAAAACTAAATCCAAAAACGAAGAACATCCAAATCCAAGATTCAGGGCACTTTCACAAGACACAACCAACAGCAACACGACATACGAAAGACACTGACAATGACAATGAACCGACAAGAAACTCAGGCAAACACAGAGACTAAATAGACAAGGGGTAATCAGACACAGGTGAGACTAACGAGACAGGTGAGGAACATCAGGGCAATCAGAAAGGCGGGAAACACAAGGAACAAAGAACACAAGACCAGAACACTGAGGACAAGTACAAAGTAAAACCCAACACTGACACCACCAAAACCAGATCAACAAAATAAAACAGGAAACACTAAAGACTACACTTAAAACACAAGACAGGAAATAAACTAACAGGCAACATAGGAGGACACAGAGAGACACACTCAAGACTAAAGTAAACACAAGACTATGAAACATTAAAGCACACAAGGGAAACAATCAACACTAGGAAACAAGTAACACTAAGGACAGAATGAAAACTAAAACTAGAAGAAACACAGAGACAAAACCAAACCATGACAGTAGCACCATATTAAAATATATATTGTATGTAATTATACACACAATATAATTGTTTGATGTCTCCAGTCTGAGAACGAAGACAGAGCAAAAAGGCCAAAAGAAGTGAGACTGTCAAACAGGAGCTGAGAAAGAAAAAAGATGGAAGTTTGCTGTCTGGTTACTTCCTACTGACTGGTTCACCGTCTGTTGTTGAAAATCACACATGCACAGTATCTCACTTCATGTCTCTCACACACACACACACACACACACACACACACACACACACACACACACACACACACACACACACACACTATTGTCCTCAAGATTATTTTCTAAGCTTAATACTTTTCAGTGACTGTAAACTGTAGTTCACTGACGGTTTGATAAAGCCTCAGCGATGTGTGTGATGTTTTTAATGTGAGGACAAAGAGAAGCATGCAAGAAAGTGAAATGAAAATGATCTTGATGGTTGGACAGGACACACCCTGACCCTCAGATATTACACAGTTAGTTCCTTATATACTTTCCATGACAAGTTTTTCATACCAGAATAAGAGAACAGTTTATCTACTCGAGTAACACAACAAATAACTTATATAAAGATACTCAGTCTAAAATCTGTAGAAAGTGTTTATAACTCCAGTTTACTGAGTGATCACAGGCTCTAGTTACCCACTTTGGTTATTAGTTACACTGAGCAGCATTTAACAAAAACAATCACATCATGTCTCAGTTTAAAGGATGAAGGCCTTGTATCATGCTCATAGTAACATTAATGAGAAACCATCAGATCTAACTATCATTAAAGCCGTGCAGAAGTACAGATACATGTACCAAAGACACTTCAACAACAGGACACGTACACTAAATAAAGTTCTTACCTTGTGTAGCACATAAATGCAGCAGAGAAAAAGAGAAGAGAAGCACGATGGGCGCCATCTTATGAACTGAGCAACAAGTGAAGAGATCTGGCTGTATGCAGAGCTTAAAGCCCACCTACTTCACTTCCTCATCTTTCCATCACCACAAGTATTTCCTTCTTTTTTGTGCAAAAGTTGGAAGACAACCTGCAAGTGTGCATGTAAAGTATTCTCTTCAAAAAAAATTTCAATCAGGAGAGACTTAATTAAGAATGAACAATCATTTATTAACAATGAATGTGCAACAATTGTAGAATGAAATGTGCAAAGTCTTTTGGGGGCTAGACTCCGTCATGACGACTTCATGAGCTCCGAGGGGTAGTGAGGCCGACGCGGGATAGGATGCCCCCCTGTGGAGTCTAGACACTGGTGGTGGTGAAAAGGATGGAGGCTGAGAAGAGGAGTGGGTTTCAGCCGGGGCCTGGACTCTGCTGAGCTGGAAGGAGGTGACTGGGGTGGAGGAGGGTTGCGGCGTATGCCTGCAGCTACAGGATGACTGGAAGAGAGAGAGTTTTTAAACTATTGACAGCAAGCCATTGATTGGTTGAGAAAGTTCGTGGCAGAATCTGGTTGGTTAATTCCAGGATGATACACGCCAATGATAAGCTGCTTGCCAGAGAGAGATACAGGTAGTAGGGGTGTGGTTAAAGAATGAATGAAGAGGTGAATGAATGAAAGAATAACACCAGTCTTGCTGTCTGAACTTACGCTGAGCTCCATTAGTCAGTAAACTCTGACGATATTTGTGAAACAGAGGCTGACTCTATGTGCCTGAATCAGACTTTTAACAGCACTATAGTTACTTTTTCCAAATCATGGAAATAGTTTACCTTAAATCTGTTGGTCTGGTTGCTTCAGACCATTTAGAGGCATCAAGAACAGTGAATTAACATTACACATTTAATTAAGTCATTAAAGAAATTCCACCACACTTTACTTTCTCTATGCATCAGGGGTCAACATGGAAAGACTGAAAGGAGGAACAAATGGTGAGTGGCTCTCTGTGTTTGAATCAAACCCTACAATTTAGTAAATGAAATTTCAGCTTTGAGAGAAGACAACACAACACAATACACGTCCAACTCAAATAAAATGTTCAGAACATTTATTGAATGCTCAGATAGTTCAAGAAAAAAGAAAGACAGTGTTGCTGAAATTGTCACAGTGTAAAATAAATGATCAAAACTTGAGCAAATAAATCTTAACATCCTGTATTGGTGACGAGCAGAAACCTTTAAGTGCAAGGGAGGAAGATGTCTAAATGTGATGCTCATAAACCAGAGGAGCCTCATGCTCTCCTTGTTACAAAGGTTTAGAAAACAGATCATTTTACAAGCAAGTGTTTCATGATGTTGCTTCACGACACTTTTTGAATGGATAATTGTTCTGTGTGTGCGTCTGTGTATATGACATCTCATCACACTTCATCTCATTGGTAACATTTGACCTCAGTTGGAATCATGTGATTAACACTTTGCACCTTGTCTTAGCTGAAGAGGAAGGACTTTTTACTCCCTTCCTTCTGCTGCTGAAGTCGCTGCCTCAGTCTGGTATAGATACACTGACATAGGTTCAGAGAGAGTTCAAAGACCTGCTTTTTCTTTTCCACCTCATGCATGTGCAGAACACAGTGCACTCTGCAAATGCAGCACATTCAGAATCCAAAAACAGAATTGCTGTCAATAGTTAGAACAAGAGCCCAAGACCATCATCCGTGCAATGTGAGAGGATTTTCTCCAAGGCTGGAAAAATAGTCAACTAAAGAAGGAGACGACTGAAGCCCACCACCGAGGAGAAATTCTTACATATAAAAAAACATTATCTGAGTAGCACAAATCACTGCCACTATCATTATGCCCATGTTCACAAGCACATTTCTGTTGTTCCCAAATGACTGATTGATCAAACTGCCACCTCTAGGAAATATTGCCCCTTAAATATTAAGCTTTGTGTACAACATAGGGAGAGGGTGAACTCCCTTTATCATAGTGCCGGGAAAAAAACGATTTTATTCTTTTCAAATAAAATCTTCAAATCAACAAGCAGCTTTCAGTGACTTTAATTACTGATTTATCAGATTGAAACAGTGAGGTGATGTACCAGTACTTTGGGTTACCATTGGGCATACCGACTGGTTAAGGCTAGGAAATGGTTAGCCTAGCAACACATACCGACTGGTTAAGGCTAGGAAACTGGACTGGTTGAGGTTAGGAAAAGGGATTGGGAGAGGTTCGAATAGAGCGTAACCCCTTGACTCCTCCTGACGAACATTAGGGATTGGCGTATCATATGCCTGCAAAAATGCAATTTGGCGTATGCATTGCACGACATTACAACGTTGTGCTATTTATACGCAAAACTGTGAGGTCAGGCTGCTTTGGTTATATGTTCTAAGTTCTCCATTTTTCAAAAGTATCTCCAATATTGATCCTTGTTTTTCCAACTTTCTGCTTGTGGAGATTATTAGAAACATGCAGATGCAAATCAGGAGGTTGTTGCTGTTTCAGTGTATTTATTTAGCTGGAGCTGAATAGAAAAAGGTTTCTAAGTTAAGTAGTTTAGAAAAATATAAGCCATGTTTTGCCACTTGAGAGAAAAACAAACAAGTTGAGACATGTATTTAATGAAAATCAAATTCAATTTGCAATTAAATCAATCAGTTGAAACAAACGTGAAAATTTTGGCATCCTCCCTAGACAAATCCTGTCCTGAAGTTTTTAACAAAATAAATTCTCTTCCTCCTTATTGCTGCCTCTTGTTCTGTTAAACTGGCAGCAGGGCCGTTTTCTCTCTAAATGGCGTCCAACCCTCCCTCAGCAGAGACAGCTGCTAAAAATAACCTCATAGAGTCATTGCTGATGTGTTTCGGCTTGGTCGTCATAGAGAACTTCCTTTTTATTTTCACCAAATGCAGTTTGAAGTTGTGATAAAACTTCCTTGTTGCCCAAATAAAAAATAGATAAGAATAATTAATGAACTCAGATTTGCTCTTGAATGTCATTAAAACAAGACCAACATTCATCATTACAAACTGTCATGTTGTTTTACAATATGCTCTTCATAAGGTTATTTGCAACACTGTAATGCAAAGCTGAATGTTGTCAATATGTAAACAGATGAACAGCTGACTTGCTGTTGTTTTGTATCACGTTCCTGTTGAAGGACATCAGCAAACATGGACGTAAATAATGAAGAGACTGAACATACCTGTGAAATTCAGCTTTGGCTTTTATAGTTTATTAAGAAGAAGTGACTCAGCACTTTTGTAAAGCTTCAGTGACATATATCAAATACCTTTTTTATCAATAAACCATTTAAAAAAAACAAACACATTGTTTCTTTACACACAGTTCATCCATCGCAGAATGTCATCATTTCTTGAATTAAATAGTTTACACCCAATAGTCATCGGATTGTGTAAATAAGTCTTTGCCCTGAGTTGATGGTGAAATGGTTTAGAGGAGGTTTAAAAAACAAAACAATAAAAAACACCAACAAATATGCAACATTTGTAAAGTCTTTGGTCCGATTTACAACATTATTAATGATAGTGTCACGGGGTTAACAGGTAGGAAGCAGGAGAGGAGGACCCAGGTGCAGAAGAACCCATAATTTATTAACAAAAGATAAAACAAAAACTTACAAGGAAAAATCCAAAACGTTCCGAAAAGCAAAAACAAAGGAAATCCAAAAAGGCCACGAGGAGAAAACACAGGGAGCAGGGAGAAGCAGCAAGCAAAGACGACGACATACGAAAGACAATACAATGACGCGACAAGAATCTCAGGCAAACACAGAGACTAAATAGACAAGGGGTAATCAGACACAGGTGAGACTAACGAGACAGGTGAGGAACATCAGGGCAATCACAAAGGCGGGAAACACAAGGAACAAAGAACACAAGACCAGAACAACTGAGGACAAGTACAAAGTAAAACCCAACACTGACACCACCAAAACCAGATCAACAAAATAAAACAGGAAACACTAAAGACTAGACTTAAAACACAAGACAGGAAATAAACTAACAGGCAACATAGGAGGACACAGGGAAACACACTCAAGACTAAAGTAAACAAGACTATGAAACATTAAAGCACACAAGGGAAACAATCAACACTAGGAAACAAGTAACACTAAGGACAGAATGAAAACTAAAACTAGAAGAAACACAGAGACAAAACCAAACCATGACAGATAGTTATTTGATACATATTTTACAGTATTTGTCCAAACATTATAAAAAGGATCAAATATTTACAAACAGATATCAGCAATAAAACGATGTACAAAATAGAAATATGACACATTTTAAATTTACCATAAAAAAATATTTATCTTCATCCAATTCTTTCTATTCTATGTGATTATTTACAGCAAATGGTTTCTCCATATAGCATGTTACATAAATGATCTCTATAAATATATAATTTATGATGTTCAGGTGAGAGGCTCAAATGTCGGCAACAAAACAGTTCTTGTTTCTGTTTATCATTCAAGTCAAGACATAAAGATTGGAATAAAATAATCCTTCATTATAAAATCAATAATCTGACTGCAGTTGGGTCTTTTAGCTTCATTGCATGATTCAAGTAGCGAGTCCACGACCAGCGCAGAGAAAAAGAAGTCGCAGTCAGAAGTCCTTCACTGCTACCAAACTAAACTGCTGATTCCAGTGTGCAGTGTGTTGAAGGCTTCATATTGAATAGTTTCAGGTCTTTGCAGGTTTTTCGACCGTTGCATACATGCTCTCTGGCTCAGCGTTGTTTCTGGGCTGAGTGGATGCTTCAGAGCCGATGGGAGCTTTTAACAAGGAGTAGATGGAGGCTGGAGGAACAGCCGAGGCATCATTTGTTGGTCTCTGCATCCGAGGTAGGTCTATATTGACATCCTTTAACACACAACAGAAGAAGAAGGTTATCTTGCTGTTTGATATGCTTTGTGATTTCTAATCGGGCTATTATAATGTATTAGCATTAAAGTCAATATCAGCCCATGAACTCCTTAACAGACATAAAATCCTTCATATCAAGTGAGAAGATAAAAAGTGTTCCTTCAGCTCAGACTTCTTGAAAAGCAAATTAGAAAATAGAGAGAGTAGAATTTATCACATAGAAAGCTACTGCTACAACATTTGTCCATTTTTTAACAAATAAAAAGCACAGCGCTGATTGAGGTTGGGGGTGTTGGAAGGAGAATTTCACAGCAGAGTGGATGTGATGAAGAGGAGTGAGAGGCAGAATGGTTTAAATAGACCGCCTTGTTGTCAGAGTTTGATCATGATTGGATGGCATCGGGCGGTTCTCAGATCAGCTGATGGCCGCTTGTTGGCAGGTCTACTGTATTCCTCCTGAACTAATGCAGGGCTCCATGTGTGAAGGCATAACTAATAAAATATGAGCTGGTGAGGAATTTGAAAACGTTTGTCTTCATCTTGTCTCTCACATAAATTCAATTTTTTCATTTCGTCACTTCTGACTGATCTGAGAGATTTGTTTGAAAGAAACTCTTCCTCCTTACCTGAGGATCTTCATAGACTGTGTTTTCCACGTTCACTGCTTTATCTGCAGATCAGTCATCAAAAAAAAATATGGAAACTACATTAACATTACTGGAGCTGATTCTTTCATAGTGGGGCCTTATAAATCAAGTTGGTAAATGATAAACAGTTTTGAAATGCCATCCTCAAATATTTTAAATAACATTTTTTACATGTGATTTATTTTGTTAACACTGTCAATTATGTATATAAATATAAATATAAATCTATATAAATATATATATATATATATATATATATATATATATATATATATATATATATATATATATTTGAAAGAAATAATGAACACGACTCTGCCCGATGCAGATTGTCTAATGCCGCTCTGTGATGTTTGGATGTACTTATTGTAATTTGAATTAGTGATTTTGAACTTAGTTTTTACTTATTCTAACGCTAAGGTTTGGCTTCTGTTACTGCTGCGCTGTCTTTGTTAGATCACCTTGATAAGAGGCTTCATGCATGAAGGACGTCCTGATAATGTATAATATTAATGAAAATAAAAACAACACAGGGGAGAATAATGTACTTATCAAAAGAGTGAATTCACTGAGTTGGAAACTTTCACATTTTCAGATTTTACATTTAAATATCACTTACTTTGTTTTGTCCTGTGACCATAATATCCTCCGATCACAGCCAGAGCCAGAACAGCAATCACACAGACGATGGATACAACAATTGCTGTAACATTATTTCTGCCGCCTGTCGATACTGTAAAGAAAAACCAAAGCCAGATTAGAAACTCATGCTTGGATGAAATCATGCAGCATACCTGAGAGTGTGTTATAGCACCACACTGTGACAGACCTGATCTGTAGTTAAATATGATTCAGTCTAATCAACACATCATGGATGGTGCCTTAAAGTCACAGTTTAAACCTACATGGTAAGATAGTCACCACCTGGTTTAAAGGATCACCTTAGACATTAAACACATTTTTTATAGATTATTTTATCTGGCGTCTCATTTGGTGACCTGTTTGTTAGCTGTTGTTACTGAATGTAACTCTGTGACTTTGTCTGGACTTCATTTATTACGACTCTACAGGCTGTGTGACTGAATTGACCTTCAAGGATTAATAAAACTTCAGAATCTGAATCTAATAAAATAAATTTCATTGAAAGTTTTCAACTTTCAAACATTTATTGCTATTTATTTGTTAAATAATCTCAGCTATCATTTTTGCTGGAACATTAAAACTGTTTTGTCTCAACTGATTTGGTTCAACTCTAACATATGAATTAGTCAAATCTCCTGGGACACTTTGATGAAAAGAACATTATCTTTATAAATGACAGAATTCATTTAATGGAAATATTTATTCATGTTAAATTATTTGTAATAATTTATTAAACATTATTATTATTATTGAAATGATTCACCAATCAATCAATTTAAAAACGTACTGGTAGGGGATATTTTAAAACCCCTTTACCCTGTAGAGAGGTGTTTAGTTTAACGGTAACGTAACGTTAACGTTACTTTCCTGCACAAAATCTTGCCCACAGGAAAAATGCTCTTAATATGATGTTTAGAAAAGGATCCAAACGGTTGCTTCAATGAATGACTGACTGAAATAAGACACACTAAGGCCACACTTAGAACAATGATGATCATTATTGCGGCTATATCGGCCTTTGCAGGTCGTCACAAAAAAAGGGTGCCGCGAGGGACTAAACACGGGAGAAAAGGCTCTGACGCGCTGTCGTTATGAATGACTCCATCAATATGCTTTTATTCATTTATTTGTCCCAACAATCAAAAACAGACGAGACACTGACTGCGTAAAAGGCAACTTGTGCAGTACAGTGTATGGCGGTCAACAGAAATGTTCCGCTCCCATGCTCACCCCCTCTATCCATCCAAGACAATCAACCAGGTGAACAGGTGAGTGCAGCCCATATAGTGTCGGCAATCACCAAAATGATTTCCGGTAAACACACCCACCACCAGAAACAATAAGATTGCAAACAATAAACAAATAGGTAAACAAACCATTAAACCAAACACACAACCGACTTACATTCTCCTACAATCATGGTGACTGGTTGTGTCTTTGTTTACTCCCGTGGTTTTTGATGAAGGTCTGTCATGTGTAAGTAATATGTGTTTTGTGTCTTGTGTGTATTCTTTCAATGTTGTAAATAAAAAACGTACATTTGTTTTTTTTAAAGCTGATTGTTTGACAAGTTAACATGGATTAGTATTAAATCATTACACTGTTTCTGCTGTAATTATCTCATCAGAATTTATAAACAAAATGATTTCCTATCAATACAACAGAAACACCATGGAGAAGATTTATATGATTGTTTCATCAAAAAAGAAGAATCTGTTGGTGTTTAATTAAGCTACAATCCAGACTGTTCAGTAGCATCAGATTAGTTTTTTTAACTCTTACCGTCAGGCCTTGTACAAAAATCTTCAATCTTTTGGATGTCCTTTGTCGTGCTGACCTGGTTGCTATGGTTACAGATGACTAAGCCGTTCTCCAGGTAGACGTTCAGAGAAGCACCAGGTGTGATGATCTCTGCTCGCTCTCCTCCCTCATGAGAGCAGGTTTGTGTGTCACATGTGAACGTGCTGTTGATGAGAGAGTCCTCAGTGCTGCAGATCACTGTGACGTTAGTGGAGTCTGAGCTGCAGGGTTTCACTGTCAGCTTCACTCCAGACACTGGATCTGCAAGAAGCAAAGCAAGTGTGAGGACTTTTGTTAAACAGGGAACGACTTTGTGTCAACATTTTCAATGTTCAGAAACTTACCCAGAACTGTGACGCTGTATTCAGCTACATCAATTTCACTGTCACCAGAAACATGTGCTTTGTAATCTCCACTGTCTCTCTTTGTTACCTTCTTTATCAGTAGAGAGTGATCTTCTGCAGAATATTCTGCTCTAGATCTATAGTTTCCTGAAATGGCTGTTTCAATTTCATAAACTAGTCTCACAATATTAATAGTGCCATTGACACTCCATGTTAAAACATTTAACCTCGTCAGATTAACAGATTTCTGCACATCCAGACGTAAATCTTTTCCTGTCTGTACAAACGCAGGAGTCCCTGCAGAAAGAAGAGAAATACAAAACATGTGTTTGGTTAAAAAAAAAAAAAAGTTAATCAGTTAACAGTTTATCATTTGAAAACCTTTATTTTAAAGTTCTTGATAAATACAAACATGCACAAACAGCACCTATGGACGTGTATTAATGAAGAGACATCAGAGTGGGACTGATACAAAGGGAGTGTGTGATCGCTGTTCGGGGTTCAGTGCCTTAAGAGCAATTCAGTCGTACTCTGGACAAGACCTGGAACCTCTCCAGGAAACAGACGAACTTCTGTACTACTTAAGTGAGGATGTATGCTGTACTGAGGCTACTGTTTATAATGATTACTAGCTATATGCTACAATAATTTAATAGAGT
The DNA here is from genome assembly GCF_947650265.1 of Symphodus melops. Taxonomy (NCBI): domain Eukaryota; kingdom Metazoa; phylum Chordata; class Actinopteri; order Labriformes; family Labridae; genus Symphodus; species Symphodus melops. The sequence goes on along the minus strand of NC_136697.1, from coordinate 24,507,407 downwards.
TGGTTTTATTGTGTTAAGTAATAAATTTAATTGCTCATGATATAACGTATTCTAAAAATAAATTAACATGTTGTCTGATAAAACATTTTATACACCTGACTAAATTTAACAGGACCTCTAAAAGTGCAGCGAGGGGTCACTGCACAATCCCACTCAGAGAAACCACATATAGACAGGGTGTATTTTCATTCAGAGCATCACATCAGTGATATTTAACACCATCTTTAGCTCAGCTTTCAACACTACACACTGACCCTAAACACAACACTTTAATACCCACATTGTGTTGTATATATCTGTATTGGTTTAATTTAATGAGACATGTGAATGGGTTATATTTAATTATATGATACCAAAGAACAACTGGGAAATGGACTGCAGATGGAAATTAACCTTTCAGCTAAGTCTGGCTGTAAAAAAGGAACAGAGAAAAAACAATTGATGCAAGTTTGCTGTCTGGTTTCTTCCTGTTTTCACACACACACTTCTCACTTCATACTTCTCACTCAGAAATATAAAGTCCAATAGCAGGGAACTTCATGAAATAATAAATAAATAAAGTCAATTTAAAGGAGTGGGGGATGGACCGTTAAGTTAACAGACGGTTTGATAAAGCCTCGGCGATGTGTCTGTGGTGTTTTAAATGTGAAGATAACATGCAAAAGAACATGGAAACGATCTCGATGGTTAGACAGCACACCTTCTGTATCCTGACCCTCAACCTAAACACACTTAGTCCCTTTTTATCATTTTAATTCAAGTAATTTAAGTTTTTTAAATCAGAATGAAAGAACAGTTTATCTACTCGAGTAACAACAAATAACTACGATACAGCTGCTCAGTCTAAAATCTGTAGAAACACTGACGGAAGTGTTTATAACTCCAGTTTACTGAGTGATCACAGGCTCTATAGTCAGCCACTTTCATTATTTACATTCATGACATTGACAAGCTGCTGACAATAACAATCAGATCATGTCTCAGATTAACTCATTCCCCGCCATTGACGGAATTGTCCGTCATTTGGTGTTTTCAGTGAAATATGAGGCGCTCTGACGGATGTTGTGAAAAAGTTACAGGACTGTGGGCTCAAAAACCAACAAACAAGACCACCCGCGGGAAAGTAGAGAAAAAAACAACAACATCTTCTTCGTCCTTATTTCCTGAATTTCCCTCGGGATCAATAAAGTATCTATCTATCTATCTATCTATCTATCTATCTATCTATCTATCTATCTATCTATCTATCTATCTATTTTCCAGCGGGCGGAGTTCCCTCAGTCTGTATGTGAGTTTGACGCGCGTCAAAAAGTCAACATTATCCGTCTAGATATGAGATAAAAGCTGAACAGTACAAACATGCCGGCGCCAGCAAGGAGATATTCGGCTGCGGAAGCTACAGAGTTAATTATAGATACAGACTCTGATAATTCATTTTTTGACCTCCGTGAAACTGATCTGGATGAAGGCAGCAGCAGCGTCAGCGAATGGAGGGATTCAGGACGTGTAAGAGGTAAGATATGATCACGTTATTTTTTGATTCACCGTGATAGCATATGCATCTGATAATTCATGAGATAACGTGACGTCGAAATAACATATCCCTCAGTTTTGTACATAAACTATGTACCAAACAAATTTTTGACAGACTTTTTATTGTAATTTCCAGACACAGAGTCCAGGTCTCCAAGGTCCAGACATACACGTAGGTGCAAGAGGTGAGTCATGATAACATGTTTTATTTAGTTTGATAGTATGTTACTTGGATTGTATGATTATTAGATACTACAAGACAAGAGCATCTGCTAATTTGTGAGAGAAGATAAAAAAGAAATAATTTAGCTTTCATTTTGTACACAAACTATTTACCAAATGAGTATGTGCATGACATTTTACTGTCATTTTACACACAGAGTCCAGGGATTCAAGGCCCAGGTGTCCTTTATACAGACCTACCCAAGGTGAAAGAGGTAAGATATGATATGAAGAGGCCGAAAAATAACGTTCCTCTCTTTGTGCACATCACACTGTTAAAAAAAAATTGTCATTCTAATTATTTACAGGTCGAACACAGCAAAGAGGCAGAGGTCGGACCTGTGGATCTTATGGACGTGGTTGAGGTCAAGTACCTGATGACCAAGCAAGAGGCCCTGTAAACCAGCCAGGTGCAGGTCCTGGTCCAGGTAGTCTGATGTGGAAAGAAATGAACTGGCAGCCAAAAGACTTTCTTTTCACTGAGAATCCTGGACCTCTAAATGATGATGCTGCTGGTCTTGATCATATCATTCGTAAGCCTGACCTTGAAATGTACTGGTCTACAGATGACATTTAGGCCTCCCCCTACTTCAACAAGGTCATGTCCCGCAACCGGTTTGAAATCATATGGAGATTTCTACACTCCAATGATTATGAATCAAGGCCAGCAAATAGCACTGACAGGTTGTACAAAGTCCGCCCTGTCTTATATTACCTTATATCTAAATTCAGTCAAATGTATCAACCTAACACCAACATTTGCATTGATGAGGTTATGCTTCTGTGGCGTGGACGGCTAGAGTTCAGGGTGTACAATCCCCAAAAACCTGTCAAATATGGGTTCAAATCCTACATCATTTGTGATTCTGACACAGGCTACTGTTACAACATGAAACCCTATTGCAGAGAAGGCACTTCCCTGGGAGACACAGTTGTCTCTCTTCTTGATCAGGTTTTTGTTCAACTAATGTTTTATTATTGAAAATAATAATGATATTTAAGTGTTTGTAAAAACAAAGTATTTCTGAGTGTATAAGAGAAGAAAAATGTATAATATAGTTTGTAAATGTTGTAGTGCTACACTATTCAAAGAAAATTTATAATTTTATGTAATCATTTTTATTTATTTTAGTTATTTATTTTAAAATATAACTGTAGTTGTCAAATGAAAGTAAAAAGAATCCAAATGTAAACTCAAAATCACATTTTTTTCTTGAAAATAAATAAAGTGTTTTACAAAAGTGCCGTTTACTCAGCTTTTTGTCCGGAATGTTGTTTTTTTGTGAAAATGGCCGATATTCAAGTGCTGATAAAAAAAAGATTGAATGAAGTTTGAATAAAATAGTTTTTTGTATATGAAAGCAGAGGCTCTGATCTTTCTTTTGATGTATTAAATATTTACATATTCAAAGAACAAAATATTCTGTGAGTCTTGAAAGATTGGTGAAAATGGTGAAAAAGGCTGGCGCTGGCTGGCAACAATTCTAGAATTCTCTGGCGGGGAAAAAGTTAAAGTATTTTATCAAAGACACTTCAACAACAGGACATGTACACTAAATAAAGTTCTTACCTTGTGATAAATGCAGCAGAGAAAAAGAGAAGAGAAGCACGATGGGCGCCATCTTATGAACTGAGAGGCACGCGGAAGAGATATGCAGAGTTTGTAGCCGGCCTACTTCCTTCATTTAACTAGGAAGAGATTAGAGGAGCGCTTTGACAACACAGTGAAGGTGGAAATTTAAAAAAAATTTAAATTGTAAATTTAAAAAAAACCCCAGTATATTTCCTTCTTTTTTGTGCAAAAGTTGTAAAATAGCATGCAAGTTTTTGTGTATGAAACGTGTCACAAACACAAATAAATATCAACAATTATTTTTGTTTAAAAAACAAAAGAAATCATGCTACATTGATCTGTAAACAAAATAGTTTGAAGCCTTTGCAAAAACAAAAAAAAATGGTTGGTTTGAACATAAGTCTCCACATCTGACAAGGAAAATTGTAGTTATTAATTTTTGAGGTGGCTAATCAGATTTTTATAAGGTCGTATGTAACCTCTCTGGACAGGGTGAAACAGGGTGTAATACTGTAAGGCTACAGCATTACAGGCTGTAAGGCTGTGTTTCTGACCTGGTCATCTGCAGTACAGGGGCCCCACAAGGGACCGTCTTAGCTCCCTTCCTCTTCACCCTCTATACTGCAGACTTCTCCTACAACACGACCAACTGTCACCTGCAGAAGTTCTCTGATGACTGCCATCGCCGGCCTCATTCCCAATGGGGATGGGGTAAAACCAAAGAACTGGTGGTGGACTTTCGCAGACACAGACCCACTTCCCCCACACCAGTGAACATCCAGGGAAAGGACATTAAGATAGTGGACTCTGATAAGTACCTGGGTGTTCACCTGAACAATAAACTGGACTGGACTGACAACACACAGGCTCTCTACAAGAAAGGCCAGAGCAGACTTCACCTGCTGAGGAGACTCAGGTCTTTCAGAGTGCAGGGAGCACTCCTGAAGACTTTTTACGACTCAGTGGTAGCCATCTTTTACAGAGTGGTCTGCTGGAGCAGCAGCACCACGGCTGCAGACAGGAACAGACTGAACAAACTGGTGAAGAAGGCCAGCTCTGTCCTGAGCTGCCCCCTGGACCCTGTGGAGGTGGTGGGAGACAGGAGGATGATGAAGAAGCTATCATCCCTGATGGAGAACGTCTCCCACCCCCTGCATGGTACTGTAACAGCACTGGGCAGCTCCTTCAGTGACAGGCTCCGCCACGCGCGCTGTCTGAAGGAGAGATACCGCAGGTCCTTCCTTCCTGCTGCAGTCAGACTGTTTAACTCAGCCTGCTCCCCGTAGATCAAACACACCAAACTGGACAATTTACTCCTACTTGTTGTGCAATAATAATGTTATAAGATGTCACCTGATCTTAACTGTATTTTTATTCTTAAATTTGATTGCAATGCATTATTTATTTATGTGACAATTTGTGCAATAACATTCCCTCCTTATGTGCGCTGTGTGCATGTTAGTGTTCATACTGTTTATATAGACTTACATCTTTAAGCTACAGGCATTTCAACTGTTCCTTTCTGAGGCATGTTTTTTTTAGTAGCTCTTTAATTGATGCACATTTCTTTTTCGTACTAGCTCTTGATTACTGTTTTTGATGCATGTTTTTTGCACTGTGTGATTTTCTTCTGCTATCCTGCTTTGCTGCTGTAACACTGTAAATTTCTCCGCTCGCAAGATGAATAAAGGATTATCTTATCTTATCTTATACATTTGCTTAATGAGATGAGTTTGATGGATTGGGAAAATTATGAAGTTAAGCTTTTGGTTTTGTTGGTGTTGTCTTATGTGGTTTAGAGAGTGTTTTTGTTTTTTTAATAATTTCCTGTTATGTTCTGTAGTTGCTCTTATATTTATTTATTTATTTTGTCTTTTTTGTGAAGGTTGTCTTTTTATTTATTTTTTAAGTCTGCATGGTTATACACTTTGTTGATGTGTGTATTATTTTTGTTGGAAAATGCTAAATCAGATATTATTAGATTTGATTTTGCATACAGTCAGAGATCCTGGGCCTCAGTATTTGGTTTTATCAGACTGAAATTTCTAATGAACGACACAAAACTAAATATGGTCTTTATAACTCAGCTTTATTAAATCACTTATGTCAGAAATTATTTTCCCATTTCATCAGTCTGTCTTCATTTTAAACATTTATACATCCATCACTCTCTTTTCTTTTCCTCACCTGTCATGACTAATCATCATTGTTCATTTATAGTAAAATCATTATCAGTAACTTACAAACATCTGTTTCACATATTCATCCCTCAGGTGTGGGTCTGCTGCAGTCATCCCCTCAGTCCTGCTCAGCTCCTTGTCATTTTAATAAAAATCAATATGGGACTTCAACAAAGATTGATATTAGTAAGATGAAAATGATAGCACTGAAGGCTTCTACACACATAATGCTTAATGCAGTATAAAACAGTCACATGTGCATTTACATCCATGTTATGTACAACAACTGTATGTAATCAGGGGCATGTCCAGACTTTTATGACTGGGGCTCTGACTTATGCAGGGTGGTCTGAAGTGTGATGTCTTTCTTTTTTTTTTACAAACAAAAGACAATATGCTACATTGATATGTAAAGAAAATAGCTTGAAGTCTTTAAAAAAAAAAAAAAAATTTGGTCTGAACATAAGTCTCCACATCTGACAGTTTTTTTATTGAAGGGGTGGCCGATCAGATCTTTATAGGGTCACATGCCACCCCTCTGGACACGCCCCTGTAAGGCATTAAAACATGAATTCATGTGTATGAGTCTGTTTGTCATTCTGACAGACACACTGCATTAAGCCTTGTAGAAGGGAAGTGTATTCAAACGCCCTCAAATTTAAACACAATTAGTATGTAAGTGGTTTTAATAGTATATAAAAAAACATCTTAATCAAAGGTTTTAAACAAAAGCAGCTAAATTTCCTAAGGTGCAAATGTACATATACCGTACTTACATAAAGTGCTAACTTTCTGTATTAAACAGCAGCAATAGTTTCACTTGACCAAAAGTATACAGAGCACACTCAATCTGAAGGTTGTCTATGTTTTTAGTTGTTGTGCTATACGTTAAAAAGACTCTGCAGTGCTTAACATTTAACACACTGTTGTGCAATGTATCTTGAGATTTGAAACTGTGTTGGTGTGAACAGGAAATAACAGCCTTTTTGCGGTTGTATGGAGAAACTGTCACAGTATGATTAACAGCGTCTTTCTCATGACACTTAGAAGCTGAAACTTAAAACATGCAGTACATTCATGTGTGTGAGTATTCACTGCATTTTTAGGTTGTGGAGAAGGTGAGTGTCTTCTCTACCGTCTGTGGAAGTTTTGAACCTTACCAATCTCCCTTGTGATCATTTTATCTGTGAGAGTGGAAACTACATGTTCAAAATGATAAACATAGTGTCATGAAACCCTTTGTTCAGAGGGGGGAAGCCAAAACGACGCATCAAATTTCCGGTACTCTCCACGAGTGGGGACATCTGTCTTTTGAATAAATCACTCATGCAATTATTAACCCTGTTTTTACAGTATGAACTCGACACACCCCACTTAATTGACCTGCTACTGAAATCCCTTATCCAATCATGTGATGCATTAGTGTGTTTTTAGGTGTTTTTATGTGACGTTCTGTAAATGTCTGTTTGTATAGTGTTTCATACTCTACATGCAAGGAAAATTCCCCCAGGGGCATCATTCACACATTCGGGTTAAAGCTCCTGTGAGAAGTTTTCACCTTGGTATGAAACAGGCTGAAATTAGTGTGACGCCTCTGCATGAACTACATCAGAAAAGTAGACCATCAGATTAGAGACATTGTGACATCTACCATGGACGAGATTCATATGAATGCAATTAAACCAGTGTAAAACATTTCCTGCCATATATAGGACGAAGGCATACATAAAGTTGTCCACAGCTTTTCAACCTGCTGTTGCATCTTTTGGTGTTATTGGGACCAAGATATCTTCAGGTCAAAACAGTCTTAAAAGAGAGTCTCCCACTGATTTGCTGTATTCATTGAACTTGGCTGTTTCCTGCTAGTTGCTCAAAATAAAAATAGTCCAGTCTTGACCAGTCCAAGTGTTCAAACGTTGCTGATGCGAACACTGGCACGGCCTCGGTCCTCACCTCTGTCTCTGTAGCTCTGCTCCAGACGAATCTTCTCTGGATCCGACAGCTCAGAAACGAGCCCTCCCCCGTTGCTCTGGTACATGTGCTGGGGACTGGGGGTCTTGAAGACTGGCGTGCTCTTTGTCTTGGCCACTTTGTCAAAGAAGGCGAAGTCTGCAACGTATTTTCCAGATGGGGAAAGGGAGACAACGGGGGGAAACTCATAACCCCAGAGAATCTCATCTGGAAGGTAGGAGGTGCGAACCTGGCAGGTCGCAGAGGTCGGCTCAATTGTAGCACTCATGATGACCAACAACTCAAAGTCGGCCAACTCTGGATCTGTCCAACCCCCACCTGGTGGGGAAGAGCAAGGAAGAGAAGGGAAAGAAAAGTGGGAGAGTGAAATTAAGAATAAAACATAAAAGATGTAATGTGGGGGGTTTTGACCAAAAGTATAGTGCTTTTGATTAATGTAGTTTACATATTCATATCTACATATTCAGTCCAGTGGGTTATTTCAAAAGAGAAATAACTCATGATGGAAATGATGAAAGTCCCTAACACCCAGCGATGCAGCACACCAAACTGTAATTGGTCATTTAAGGCTAACACAGCTGTATTTTCGGGCCCAGTGTCTAAATCACTGAAAAAGCTCATTTCAATCAATCTGCACATTAACCTTGTCTCAGGCAGTGGCCCGTGTGTGTTTTCGGGCTGCACAGGGGAACAATGAATGGAGAGACATTTGAAAAGCTGGCTCAAGTTGGGTCTGTTTAAGCACAATGACGCAGGCACATCTGTCTGCAGACCTACCTGGCTTTTAAAAGGACTAGGAGGTGATACTCCGACTGGCTTGACTCAGGTTACCCCACACATGATCAAGAGATGTAATACAACCATATCACATCTTGCACCCTAGTGGCATCCTCAGGTGATGAAAAAAAAAGCCAATAAAGAAGTACAAAAAACTGCATTTCTAAAAGGGGCTCATTGATCATAGATCTGATCCAGTTTGACCCAGAATAAGATTTTTGCATCAGAAGAGCATAATAAGGGGCGTGGCCTCTGTGACTAGCCGTGGAGTTAGTTATCTGTTTACCAGGATGCTGGTCTTCACTTTACTTTCTCACCTTAAATTGTTTGTTTCAGTTGTTTTAATTTTTTGATATACTGTATGCTAGCAATGGTAGAGAACTCCACCTCTTTGCCTGCTTCTGGATAAGCTTTGGATTTATTCTTAGCCAACATTTCCAAAACTGCGACCATCATCATTGGGCACAACGATCACTGACATACTCCGTGTTTTATACACAGGGGCACCAGGTGTCTAGATTTTAAGTTGCTGAAAGTGCAGAAGGAAGCCGACATGGCCCCACACGATGTGGTTTAGACCACTTGGGTGTGGCAAAAACGGCATCCAACAATCATTGACTTAATGAAAATATAGGATACAGATAGGTAAGGAGGGTTACATATAATACTCACTCTCTTCCATTTTTGTTTATGTTTTAATCATCTTTTATGCAAACTTCAGTTCACTTGCAGCAAACAAAGACTCCACACATAGCTATGGTTAACAGCATCTCAATTTACAGTTTACAACTGTTATTAAGAGGATGAGATCATGTTACAACCCCGTGACATGATGTTTCAGCTGTGAACTTCCCTGCCTTTATTCCATTTATAGTAATCTAAATACAAAAAGCTGAAGTACTGCTATAACTGTCAGAGACATTTACTTCCACATTGTTTTACACCATGGGCAATAATCTATTTACAGTAATTGCAGTATGGAAATACCACTAAGTATTCTCTACTACTAAGTCTATTAAGATCAAACTTTTGACCAAAAACCCACCAAACGTCCTGTCCTAAAAGTCAAGTTTACCCTTGTCTGCCCAGGCTCGCAGGGGGCTTGTGTCATCGATGAGGTGGTAGAAGGTGAGGGGAAGGATGAGGAAGGGGCTGTCACTGGACATGTCCACTTGGAATGGGACATTCCTCTGGTCCAGACGAACCGTCTCACCTTCCTTGGTCAGAGACGTCTGGAGCAGTTTTCCTGTCACCTGGTTGGGAATAATCACTTCATGGGTTCACTGCCTGACAGGTGTGTTAATTAGTATGAAAATCCAGCCGTTCTGTTGAGGAACCTTTCTTTGTTTCCACAATCAGTGTGTGAGGAAAAAAATGGAAATATCTGATATTCATCTAAAGAGATTTACCTGACATCCAATCAGGAGACTCTTACGCATGTTTGCCACTCTGATCATCAGACAGGGTCGGCCTTCATGTGTCGATACAACAGCATGTTGGCTGAACTTCACTGTTTCTCCCCGCTTCTTTGGCCGCGCCACCTGCACAGAGAAAACTTGATAAGTCTTGATTTTAAGTTTGACCATGTCTTCTGGTTTTTTCGTTGTATTTCACTTTGTAACTCCATGTTTCATAGCGAGTTGGTTACCTTGGCCAGGAAGGTACCAGTGATGAAGATCTCAATCAGCATTGTGAGGACAAGTTGGATGATGAGGAGGATGATGGCTAAGGGACATTCCTCAGTGATGCAGCGGAAACCATAACCGATGGTTGTTTGAGATTCCAGGGAAAAGAGAAAAGCGCCGGTCAGGGACTGCATCTGCATCACGCAGGGCGTGTGGTTTGATGGCGGATCGAATTCTGAAAGAAGAAGAATAGTTTAAGAGACAAAAAAAATAATTGAAACAATTCTGATGAACGTCAACCATAGTTGTTTGAGTTGTGAATTTGTATTATTGTAATGTCAAATGTAACTTTTTACATTCTGACAAAGAAACTTTGTACTTTAACAGCTAAATATACAACATGACAGGGGACTCTACAACAGTCATGCTTGGATGAGTAACACTGGAAAAATAGAGTGCTATTGTAGAAAATAAGGGGGAGTATGTGTTTTTTTGGAGATACAAAGTAATTTCCTAACCATATGAAGACCCACTCTTTTTGGTTTTAGTCAAAGATTCCACTCAGGAAATATACTTGTTTCCTTGTTTGTTTGTTTGTTTGTTTTTTTTTAGCTCCAAACAGATTCCAGAGAACCATTTTTTTCCTTTGAATAAAGTATTTGAATGTAGTTCAGAAAATATAGCGTAGAATTGTTTTACTTCTCAAAATTTCACATTTCACTACCAAATCGACAATAGTGCACCTTTAAATTAAGGTGTTTGTGTTATAATTTCCAAAGTTGTTGCTTACAATGCTGTCATGACTTTATTCTTGTTTTATGAAATCTAATGTTTTGTTGTTATTTTTTATTTCATTTTGTCAAATTGTTTGTGCTCACGAACTCCCCAAATCCTTGAGACGTTTTTTTATGCAATCAATTCTGTTTATTCTTTTCGTCTTGGGTTTTTAGGATTGATCTGGGAAATATTCAAAAAGCCACTATAAAATATCTGATATCTATCTCATTAAAACATCACAATTATGTTGTTGTTTTGTTTTGTTTTGTTTTTTACCAACAAACTGTTTGGAGGTCATAAAGCTTGCGTTTTCACCCCCTGTGAAACACAGACGCCGTGTGAACGAAAGGCCGATCCGATACTCAACTGTTTCGTTTTACTGTCACAGCGTCTCCGTGTAAACGTGGCCTCAGAAACAAAAGGGTTAGGACGGGGACAGGCCAAGAAAGTTTGGTGCTTATTCGACCGCATCCATTGAAAGATGCTCCATCTGAAATGAGGTACGTCATAGTATTCCCCTACACCCACTTCTTCACTCACCAAGCAGGTCACCATGAACCAGCGCCACCAGATACCACAGAACACCGAAGAGGAACCAGGTCCCAGCGAACGTTAAGGTGAATAGAAATAACTTCCAGCGCCACTGCATGTCCAGGAACGTGGTCCAGAGGTCACGCATGTACAGCGCACTTCGCCCACTGACATGCTCGATTCGAATGTTGCTACGCCCATCTTTGGACAGGACACGCCTCCTCTTCCTCAGAGTCCCACCACCACCGGATAGGCCACCGCCCAGCAACGGTTTCAAAACGTCTGTCTGTGTCTGGGAGTGGCAAACCTTCTGAGGGGAGGAGCTACGGGAGGAAGGGGGTGTGGCAGATGTCATCTGGTAAACAATAACAACAACAAAACAAGTCAGTGTTGTTAAAAGGGTCCTCTATGATGTTTTTAGAGTGAATATAGGAAGTCTTTACACAAGCTTACTGGAAGAAGATAAACCTTTTTAGTAACGCTTCCTTTTACCGTCACTTGGTAAATTCAACCAAGTAAGGGTATAATCATATCTGGTAATTTCTGGTTTTGTGGGAACAAATCATACTTCCTTTTACAGTCAAGTTTCATCTTAATTTCTTTAAACAACTGAATAGTAATAGTACTTTTTTATTGTATATTTCCACATGGTGAGTCACAGCAAACTGTTTCTATAAAGATGCTGCCAAATTCCCCAGAAAGTATTGATTTCAATTTGGGCTGTTACCAATCCTGAACCTGCAACAAGTAACCTAAATTAAGGGGTTATACCAGAGGTTTTTCCAAGTAATTTTGCTGTAATTTCTAAGTATTGACCTTCTTGTTTGTTATTGCCCAGTGATGTACGGTTCTTACTCAATATATTTACCTATATTGGTATTTAACCAGTATACTTAACGGACAGTAAACAGAAGGACTATCTCATTTTTAATACTCTCAAGATTTCCAACTTTAAAAGTACTTCATGAACTTATTTTGACTGAGATTGTTGTGACTAAGTAATTAGGGGAAAGACAGAAACTATCTATGATGAGGTGATTTCATTTATTATGCAGAAAGTAACACATTTACAACAAGTTGGTCCTTTGATTTCAAAGTACGACAACTAATTCCTGCTAATCAAAAAAAGAAAAAAAAAAACATCACCTCTTAGTGGTATATGAGTGTTTGTCGTCATTTTTCATTTGAAATTTGGAGGTGGTTTCCTCAGTTTCCTGTGGTTAACACAACCTACAGACCAATTCTTAGGTCAGGTCCATAATATTGAGTTTTAAAAATATGTTTAAAAAAAACCTGTGTGCATATGTTGTTTGTCTCCTTGTTACGTCATGGGGAAAACTAGTGACACTAGTTATAATATTAAAATTTCAATATTAGCATGCAGAAGGAGGATGAGAAAAACACTGAAGCTATAATATAATAACTGTTCTATAAATGAAGAGGAAGAGGAAGAACAGATATTTCCTAATGGATTGCAACACAGTAAGGTGTTTCCTCACAAATACTGTATGAAGCAACAGCATTATGAAACATGGTAACTTAAAATGCTCAGCTAATGACAAGACTTGTCTTTGGTGGGTCTTGGATTAAGAACTTGTAAAAAAAAAAATAATAATAATAAGATTATTGAACGAATAATTATACAAATAATCATTGTTTTTTAAGGGCAAAATAAAACATTAGTATGCATGCAACACATTTTCTCAGACTGTTGCTTATTGAAGTGTGTTGAACACACGCTAACCAGAGAAAAACCAGGTTGGACTAAAACAACATGTGGTTAACCTGAAACTTTTTTTCTGTTCATTCAAATGTCTCTGAAAGAACGCTTACAAAGCAATCCTTCATCAGCTATTCAATTTTAAACATAAACTGTGTACTTTAACTTTTAACCATCTTAGAGGTTGTGTTATCAAAAACAGTCCCACGCTTTGCATGACGATCCTTGTTATCAAAGTCTTGATCACAGAACTTGATAACACATGAGTGCACTGCACAGTTCCTGTAAAGGTGCTATCTATTAGTTCTCTGTTTGTTTAGACAGCTTGGGGTAAAACTAAAGAGTCTATATGTGGATATAGCCTATTAGTTTTCAAAGAAAAGCTAACGAGAAAGTGCATTTTATAATTTCCAATGTTCATCAGATGTGAATCCTACTGATGCAAAAAGCAATGGTTGCAATTCTTTGCAAGCTTATGATAAAATCACACTGCTTCCTGTTGATTACTTTTTTTTTTTACCCGAGTAAACATTTCCCTCATTAGCGGATTCAATTACTAATTTTCAGTCTTATTCAACATGACGTTAAACTTGAACATCATGGTCCCATTCAGAATAAAGTTAACACTAAAGCAGGGTACACGTAAGATTTAGGACGCAAATACTTGAGGCAGAAAAATTGCCGGCACTAAAAATAAATGCATAGACGAGTTCTCAGAACACAAGTTATTAAAAAACCAATAGGCGATCTCACAGCGCTATATCTGCTTCACATGAGCTTTTCTTTTGCACTCACTGACATTTCCTCTTCACTTGACCATTGCTTGTGCTGACATTTAGTTTCACTCAGATGTCCTGGGTTAAAGCCCAGTGTTTACCCAGCCCTTACATATATATCAATATGGACAATGTCTCATTTGGATGAACAAAAGTCAAGCTAAAATACCCCTACGACGGCTGGTGGAACCACGGAACTGGCAGCAGGCACCATCTTCTTCCCAAAACACAGATTTAACTTACGGATAAAGACCCCGACACACCAAAGAGACCATGTGTCCGTCTGTGAGCAGTCCAGCTCCATCGATACCCGTCAGCCCCAGTTTGCCTGTTTTTGGATGATTCCTTATGTTCTCACTTGGACATTAATGGAGCTCAGCGTAAGTTCAGACAGGAAGACTGGTGTTACTCTTTCATTCATTCACCTCTTCATTCATTCTTTAACCACACCCCCTACCACCTGTATCTCTCTCTGGCAAGCAGCTTATCATGGACGTGTATCATCCTGGAATTAACCAACCAGACTCTGCCACGAACTTTCTCTACCAATCAATGGCTTGCTGTCAATAGTTTAAAAACTCTCTCTCTTCCAGTCATCCTGTAGCTGCAGGCATACGCCGCAACCCTCCTCCACCCCAGTCACCTCCTTCCAGCTCGGCAGAGTCCAGGCCCCGGCTGAAACCCCCTCCTCTTCTCAGCCTCCATCCTTTTCACCACCACCAGTGTCTCGACTCCACAGGGGGGCATCCTATCCCGCGTCGGCCTCACTACCCCTCGGAGTTCATGAAGTCGTCATGACGGAGTCTAGCCCCCAAAAGACTTTGCACATTTCATTCTACAATTATTGCACATTCATTGTAATAAATAGTTGTTCATTCTTAATTAAGTCTCTCCTGATTGAAATCTAAGTGATAACTAACTTTTATGGTGATTAACTTTTAGGACAGAATCTGGGTTGAAAAAAAGATTTATTTTAAGGTGTATTTTTAACTTTGTAGTTACACGTCTCATCTGTCAACATGGAGGATATACTGCATCCAGTCAGCAGGGGGAGCTCTAAATGTTTTGGCTTCACTTCAAATTTAAAAGAATATATAAAACACATAACATCTGCACTATATTGTTGGATTGTTGCTGTAATTTCTGCCCTTCTCAGAACATTAAAATGCATTCAAACCCGTTTCACTGACACACAGACAGTTACTGTATCTCCACACATTTGGCATGCTCACTTACGTCCAACAAATCGCGAAGACCAGGGAGCCGATAAGCCACAAAAGAAGGAGATTAAGGAGGACGTGAGAGAAAAGAAGGAAGAGAAGAATTAGAACGAAGATGTTCAGCATGAAAACAACAAGCTCTTCACAGAGTCCCATTTGATTTGCAGAGGAGAGTAGAGATGCCTGAATGAAACAATAAAGAGGTTGAAAAAATCTTTGTGTGGAAACTAACACGTTAATCAAGATAACATTCATCTTTACAGTTGGTTCTTACTAGAGAGGCCTTTAGTGGACAAAGAGTGAACTTTTATCTGGTAACTGGAGACGGTGGAAAGAGTTTGTCAGGAAAAGGGCCAAAGTTTGAATCTTTCAGCCCTGATCAGGACTTACTTTTTAAAAGCCTGGTTCAAGGATCCTTTTGTCGTCTTTTTCAGACGTTTTCTGCTGCTTTTTTTTAATCCGTTCATCCGTTTTCCGTTTCTTAATCAGATTCCACCGGATGAACTTTGAGAGTGCACCTAATTTCCAAAAGTATGTGGACAGACACCCCATCATTAAGGTGGTGTGTTAGTTGAATATCTCCCCCTCCTGACTGTAGGGATTCACTTTCATCGTGAGGTTGGCCAATGATCATGAGTGATAAGAGGTGATACATTTCTTCCAAAAAAAAAACCTGGTGTCTTTATGTTTTATTTTTCTTAAATCTGTTCATCGGTCTGTCCCAGTGTTCGGGGACTATTTAACCCTTTCCGCCCCTCTGTTTTTTTTTTCTCAGTCCTATTGGTGATAACGTCAATCAGGAGCATCCTGTCTTGGATGAGTACTTCCAGACCAAAGTGAAAGTGTAAAAAGCGCTTACAATATCAGTGCTTTTGCTTCTAAAGTTCATCACAAGTTCAAAGTTGAAGGAAATGAAAACAGTTGCACCCAAAGGTTTCATCTGTAGGTCAGAGTTTCAACCACGAGATGTAAAAAAAAACCCACAAAAAAACCGATGCTGACCTCACCCTGTGTGTAGAAACAGAGAGGTTATTCATACCTCCCTTTATTGGGGGTACAACCATGTAAATACCTTAATTATAATCACAGCCCTGAACCAAAAGTTTCCCATTTAATTTTGTCCTTTTTTTGTGAATCAAAATAGCTTCTTTTCAATGCTGCTCATGAATTGCGCAACCAATCAGCTTTAATTACGTCTGACTTTGGTGATTATGCAAGGGTGAGCCCCTCAAAAGATTCATAATTACAATGACACCATTGAAAACTTCACTCTTTCAACTCTGTGTCGCCCTCTCGCCCAATTTTCTGCTCACGCTCAAACACAACTCCCAGAAGAAGAAAAAAAAATGAAACCCCTCAAATTCCTGCAAGTCAGATATCAGATAACTAATAGAGCAATTGGGAGTAAATAAGAGTGAAATATTTGTGACCAACCTCTCCAGTCGGATGTATTCCATCTCCATGGCAAGGCTAAAAC
The DNA here is from genome assembly GCF_947650265.1 of Symphodus melops. Lineage (NCBI taxonomy): Eukaryota > Metazoa > Chordata > Actinopteri > Labriformes > Labridae > Symphodus > Symphodus melops. The sequence continues at coordinate 24,491,025 of NC_136697.1, read as the reverse complement.
TTTACTGTACCCCCCTGCCTCAGTGAACGGGATCCAAAAACTGAATTAAAACTTTTTTTTTTTGCCAAACAAAAGGGGCAGCGGGCTGTTTTTATTTCTTGATCTCCCTCCGTCTCTCTTTCTCTCTCTTTTTCTGCTTTCCTCTTTCTCACTCCTTCCTTCTCTCTTTCTCCTCTGTGTACACAGGAATGCTTTGTTCACAGCTGAGATAAAAGAAACAAAAGACACCATTGACAAAAACGACCATCCGTATGTGTGTGTGTGTGTGTGTGTGTGTGTGTGTGTGTGTGTGAGAGAGAGAGAGACGTGTACATGTGTATTTCTGTTTGTGTGTGAGGGACTGTTGGCGTTAACGTGTGATTTGGCATGCATGTATGTGCATGTTATCTGACTGTAATAATTAAGAAAGTATGTATAATTATAAAAGTGTGTGTGCGGGTGTTCGCGCATGTGTGTGTGTGTGTGTGTGTGTGTGTGTGTGTGTGTGTGTGTGTGTGTGTGTGTGCATGATGAGTGAAAGGAAAAAACGAGGGAACGGAAGAGAGAGAGAAAGAGATCTGTGACAAAAGGCCCTCGTTAGTATTCTGGAGTGAGGAGTAATCCCCTCCATACCCCCCCCCCCCCCCCCCCCCCCCCCCACACACACACACACACACACACACCTACACACACATTTACCTTCCTTTCTTTCTATTATTTGTTAGATGTATGAGAAACAAACATTAAAACTAACGTTATTTAAGGTGAAAATATTCAGTGAATGAAAAGTAACTATGTATGTTCACGTTTCTGTCTTTCCTCTAATTCTGTTTGAATTTCTTGATAGATTTTAGACACGACTCCTTCAATAAATGGCTCGCTTACTACAAGACTTCAAATGTCTGTTAATCAGAAGGCTGACAGACACATATCATTATAAGAAAGGACAAATCTGAGTGAAACGTGTTTTAGAGCAGACATATAAGTCGTCTCTTTGACGTAGTTGTTGTGGATAAAACACAAATCAGACCTGAAGACTTATTCGAAGCCTTACCTGCAGATTCAATGAAGTAAATATCTTTTTATGTATTCTCTTTTTTTACCTTCAGTGTCCTTCAGTTAGGACCCTTCGCCAATCACGAGAGAAGAGTTTACTATCCACTGCTCATGCCAGGGTCATTGTGTCATGTGTAAACTCTCATTTATTTTTTTCATCCATTGATGTGAATTTCCTTTTGTTGCCTTTTTAGGACACATAATGTCACACCTGTGTGAGGATAAATCAAATCTGACGTGATTTAATCAGATGCTCTGATTGGATGTAATCCTCGACGAGATCGTTTGGTTGTCCTGCACCTGTGATGGTCCTGTTGTTATCACAGTGCATCCTGTGAAACTGTACACCTGAAGTCACTGCATCAAGTGGTATTCAAGTATTGTCAAAACTTTCATTTCTTAGAAGTTTAGATGAATTAGAAAGTTGATTTTTGATTTTTCGAACTTTTTTTTTTTTTTTTTAATATAGCACCATCTTGTTCACTTCTATTTTACCAGTAAAATATGAACTGGTAAAAACCTGTGGAAATCATGCATTAATAGCACATTTAGTTGTCAATCAAATAAACACTTGGTAATAAATTGAATGAGACATACATTTACTCATCAAATACAATATGCATGTTTTCTTTCTGCAGAAGTCCGAAGTCCCAGGTAGAACAAATGACAACCGTCTTTATAAACAAAGGAAACTGTTCATTTCTTGGTTTAAAAATGGACATTATGATGAAATATAAAGACCATTATTCATGTCTGGTATACTGACCTTGCATTCTGCTGAGAAATTGATTTGCTTACCTTTTCTGCTGGGATTGAAGTCTAATTGACCCGTGCAGAGAGGAGGCAGGAGCCCTCAGCCTGTCGTCCACATGTCTGCTTTGTTGCCATACGCATGCTCACACCACACTTTTGGGACTGTAAAAACTTCAGCAGCCTGCGTCCCACGACATCGGTGCACCATCCAGGAGAGTTATGGAGACGGTCACTGACACATCGGGCTCCTGTTTCTGACCTGAAGCCCGATCTCACTGCTCGCAAATTCTTCCCAAAGAGACAGGTCTTGGCTTTATAAGAGGCATCACTCTCTCTCTCTCTCTCTCTCTCTCTCTCAATTCTACTCTCCCTCACTCCTGAATTCCTGCCGTGTCCTGCAAACGTCTGTGTAATTGCTGTAATAATTAATCGCCACTCCCCCAAGTCTGAATTCAGTATCCGATTAACACTTCGGACAAAAAGTGAATCTAATGGCAGCCTTTAAATCCATCCCATAGAATCAGTTAATGCAAATGTTGTTGCATCACTTTCTCACCATCAAACTCTACACACCATACTGAAAACGTGAAAACAAACACACAAACACACACACACACACACACACACACACACAGAGATTTCACAATTAGGGCCTCACATGCACTTTCTCCACAAAATGCACACAGCACACGCCAACAGACCACCCCCTGCAGCACACCCACAAATACACACACACACACACACACAGAAAAACATGCACAAACAGTCTTTTAGGGGGCACCACAGAGCCCCCTATTCATAACTTCTGAGCCCCGCGTTTGCTGTGTCCAAGAGCGTCCGTACTGAGCGTCCTGTCGAGCTCAAACACATAAAGAGGGACATCCGTGAGGTGAATACGGGCCCTTATTCTGCCTCAGGAGAGGGTGACCAAGCATTATTTAATTCAAATAGGGGGAGGTGGAAGGAGTTGAAGAGGACCACCGGTCAAATGTGGTGAAGAATTCCAGAGTCGACGTCACGATGCAAAGTTCAGCAAATGGCTTTATTTTCAAACATCTGTGGTCATTTTTTACAGGAGTGTAAAAAATGTAAAAAAAAACAACTCTGATTTTCAAGTAACAACGAAGGCAGTTCAGTGGACTACAAGTAGCATTAAAGTAAAGTAGCATTCTTGCTAACTCCTGCATGGAAACATCCACTGGTGTTCTTCACTGAGCTCTGTTGCTATCACATTAACAAAAGTGTGTAAAAGAGCTACATCCCTTCTTACAGTTTTTCTGAGCGTCTAGGGGAGCACAGTAAGCAACCTGTCAGCAAGAAAAGGAGCCATCAACACTTGAAATAACAATTATATTTAATTAAAAAAAAAAAACTAAGCCAAATACAATGATCGAAATGAAAGCAAAAGGGTCTGCAAGGCGAAGTGTTACAAAAAACCGACAAGTAACAAAACGTGGTCAGTTACCTGTGAGTCTATTGAGAGCACGGAAATGGCAAGAACAAAACCAAAGTTTCCGTTCCTAACAAATGACTAAGAGACTTTGCAGGGCTGCTTCACCAAGGTTCTTTAAAAGACAAAACAGTTTTTGAGCTATAGCATCAAAGCATCAAACTATAAAAACTCAGTTTTACTCTTGGGCTCTTGTGACAGCAATGCTGCTTTTGGACTCTGAATGTGTTCCTTTTGCAGAGAGGCACTTTGTTCTGCACCTGCATGAGCGGACATCTTTAACCACATGGAGGAGGAAACACAGACGAGCAAGTACACGGAAAGACTCCCATCTAACTTATAAGTTAGATGGGAGTCTTTCCGTGACTCACATCTAGATGTGAGTCTTTCCGTGAGACAGGGGTGTAAAAGTGGTTGGTATACCAAAAGTGGTATACCAACCACTTTTACACCCCTGTGGATATAGTTAGTCCGTCTTTTAGAGATGTATGCACTTACATTCTGTAGATTAAACTGCTCTAAAAATCAAGTGTCTATATCTCTAACAAAACTAAAATAAGAGTCTGGGGTGGTCGAGATTTTTAGTGCTTTAAACATATATATGTATATATATTTATTTTATTATTTTTTTTACTTTGTTGAAAAAGGCTTCGGGGACAGTTCTCAGGAGAGCTGATGTTTGAGAAATGATGATGTACAACTCTTTCAAAGTAAACCATGATTGCAGGTTGATTCTTTTAAATGAACAAATATTCCACAGTACCCTCAGCTTTTGAAACATGTTACAAAATGTCACCATAAAAGGAGAAGACAGCTTGTTATGAAAGCACGGAAGCATGATCATGTGTGATTTTAGAGATGTTCACATGTTTTTTTCTTTCGACACGTACGACTGACTGTGGGAGTGTGTGTGTGTGTGTGTGTCCGATGATATCTCGTCACACTTAAACCTCTCACATCAGCTCTGTGTCAGAATCAGCTGATAAACTGTGTGTGTGTGGTGTGATGTGTGTGTGTGTGTGCGCGTATGATGTGTGATATGTGTGTCAGGGTCAGAAAGTGCTTTTGGCTCCTGTCAGTGTTGGTGTTAGTGGGCTTACCTCCGTTTTTATTCATCCTTTAGAAACTCCTTTTCTCCATCTTTAGTGCTTCATCACGTCTCTTGAATATTTATTTTTTAGTTTGCTCACTTCCTTCCGCTGCTGAACTCGATGTCCCAGTCTGTTTGAAACACCAACACAGGTTCAGAGAGAGTTTAAAGACCCGCTGCTGCTTTTCAACAATCATCAATACAGGATGTCAAGATTTGTTCAGTCATTCTAACTCTCATCCATTCATCCGTAATTCACTCACCAGACATTCATTTTCCTAATGCACACATTTATTATAACTGTAAAAACATAGAATATTTCAATGTCTGTGCAGCAGTGTCAGTCCCAGAATAAGTTTTCTTGAGAGTAAAGAATTCAAAAACAACATTATGACCACGCCTTTAAATTAAATTTGACTTCAGGATTGGTTGTGCATACAGAGTAGGGTTGTCATGATACCAGAAGTTAAAGGTTTGTAGATTGTGCTGTGCTCAATAAATTCTATAACAAAAGATGATGGCAGAGATTAATGGGAGTCTTAAAACCTGCCTGACTCTATGGTTACAAACAATTTTAAAATGACTGATTCCTCTTTGACACCCACTAGAAAGATTTTAGGTAATGTTAGAACTCAACAGAAATAATGAGCAATGAATGAAACACATTTTTAACATAGGTTTAATTTTTTATTAATTTAGAACATTTAAATTAAAAAAAACTACATGTACTTTCTCCTTTCACTCTGCCTTTGTTGCAACTTTCCAGCCAGCAGGTGGCAGCAGATGGCCAACTGTGTTTCCTACATTTAAAGGACAACTTCTTCCTCAGTGAATATTCATTATTCTGTGAGTTTGTGTGCTGCTCGCTGATACTTACAGGAGACTCTGAGGACCGAGTTGCTTCTTACTCGTGGGAACAAGGACGCAGTCTGCGGACCTGAAAGAAGACACCCTTTCATCGGGTCAGATTTAAGGTTGGAACAAAACAAAACATCGACACTGAAATAATAGTACTTTTGCTATTGTCTATGGAGATATAACATGGGGGGGGAAAAAATCAGATATCATGATTCTCTCTCTCTCTCTCACACACACACACACACACACACACACTCACACACACACATCTCTAATATTAAACATGCAGTAAAAAGTGACGGCGCAGTGTCAGCTACACAGCGGCATGTTGTCAACAAACGGTTGTCATGGAGACAGCACGCAGCGCTTCACGCTCCCTCTCCTGAGTGAAGAAAAACAGGAAGTGTGATTGGTCCGTGGTCACTAAACTTTGGTGACGTATAGCTCGCTGTTTTCGCGGGGGACTCCTCTGATTGGTGAAAGTTGCGGGGAAAACTATTTTGATTGTTCAAATTTGCAGAAAAGTTGCGGTGATTGGACAAAATTGCAAGGTCGCCCAGAAATCACAGGGAGGGACTGAATAGGTGTGATTAGCTCATGTCTCCATCCACACCGTTTTTTTTGAAGTATTTGAACAAAGCTGAGCCTCCAAAGATGTTTTCTGAATAAAGTAACTGTAAAAACCTTGTGGCTCACATTGTGTACTTTGTACACATTGCATTTAGAGACTTTTCTCTGTCAAAATATAGAAAGAATGCTTATTTCACAACTTTTTAAAATCATTTATAAATTTTTTTATTGAAATTGAATTAATCTTTAATTGAGTCCGAATTTATGTGTGGGAATAAACTGGAACATCCCGGAGAAAAAAACCCACGCAGAGAACATGTCGAGTCCTGACGGGCAGAGACAATGGCGGCTTCAGACTGTCAGGACTCTACATGTCCCCACTGTGGATGCTTGGCCTGTTACAGCCGCTGTGTCGGGGCAGCTGGAGGTTGGGGAGATGATGGAGAGGCTGAGGTGGTCACATACGGAGCAGCATCTGTTTTTTTCTGACGCTTGTATTGGCGACGACCACTTGGAGTGAAGGCCTTCCTGATCTTCCTCCAAGTAGAGATCTTCTCCTGCTCGCACAGTTTTTCCTCCTCTGCTGCCGGTTTAGCGGACAGCTCCAGACTCTCCTCAGGTTGAAGCCTGATCTCCTCCACGTCCTTCTCGAGGCTCTCAGCCCTCAACATTTGGCCCTGCTCTTGTTCGGGGAGGTCTTCCACCGTCTTCTGCAGCACCTGACTTGTCTTCTTCTTGGGTTTAGAGAAGTAATCACGCATGTCTAATGTCACATTCAGCTGCTCGATTTCATCTTTCAGAGTCTTGTTCTCTTTTTGGCACTCCAGCCTGTTACCTTTCTCTACCTTCAACTTTTCCTCCAACTCCTTGATGATCTGCAGGTTTCTTCCTGACCCGGCTCTGTTCAGATCCTTCTCCCTTTTCAGACGGATTTCCAGCCGATTCAGTTCGATCTTCAGGTCTGCGATCGTCTGCCGGTCTGTTTGTTTGGAGGACCGCTCGAGACTCTCCTCATGTTGGAGCCTGATCTCCTCCAGTTCTATCTGGAGGATCTCAGCCCTCCACCACTGGGTGTCCTGTTGTACGTCGAGGTCCCTCACTTCCTTCTGCAGGTTCTCGTTGGTCGCCTCTTGTGCTGCCAGTTTGGAGGACAGCTCCTGACACCTACTGGTCATTTCATCCAGCTGGTTCTTTAAGGTCAGAGTTTGCTCCGAGGTCTTGATGCCGCTGCCGAAGGATTCTTGCAGCTTTGGGCCACTTGAGTCTTTCTCCTGGAGTGCAGAGATGACACTGATGAGCTCCTCCTTGGTTTTAGAAGATAAATCAAGCATGTCTGGTTGTATCTCTGAGGACCGCTTCAGGTGCTTCATTTTGTCTCTCAGCGTCCTGTTCTCTTTTTCACACTCCAGCCGTCGTGACTTCTACTTTCTCAGATGGGTTTCCTGTACGAACAAGTTCGATCCTCAGGTCTGCGACCATCTGCCAGTCTAGCGGCTTCCCCAGAATTGATGGGGGATGGGGAACACCCTGGTTTTCCCAGCTCTCTTCTTCCCTCCTTTGACGGGAGGTTTGAGCTTCCCTGCGCTGGGATCTGTAGTACTGCATGACTGTTTGGAGGTGAAACAGGGCGTTGGATGTAGTACAAGTCTATTCAACAATGCTGTTTCTCTGAATGAGTGTGTGAACTGCTCGTCTCTGAATGAGTGTGTGAACTGCTCGTCTCAGGCTTGATCCGTGAACTGAAGAAGCTTCTGGTCAGAGCTGGTATTTATGAGATTCTAAATGGCTTTGACGGCACAAGTTCCAGGATGTCTTTTTATGTCTCTTTATTTTTCAAAAACATTCGATCACCATGACAACATAACATAACATTTAAATCAGTGCTGGTTAATTCAACATGGCCGCCCCCAGCATCAACATTACCCATAACCCGACGCTGATGGCTGAAATTAAAGGACTTGTGCCTTCATCTTTTGGAGCTTACAAAGGGAACTTCATTGACACTGGTCAACGCTCCGTCCTGATTTAATTCGTGTTTCGAGCGCTCAGGTCTTCGCAGTGCGAGCAGATTATCGTGAACTTTGGTTGTACATCGTGAGTGATACAGTCGCACAATGTGAGATGACGTCGTACAGAGGACGCTCCGGAGCTTTCTTTTCTTTTCTGAGGACAGTAGGGCTCAACAGTGTGTTACTGAAGTTAAAATACTGTTCACTTTCTCCATAGCCGATTTGATTGTTGCCATGACGTCATAACCATCACCAGGTAGAGTGACCACGAGCTACCCGGGTGTAAAATGACAATTTATGCTCCTGTGAGACACAATCTCATCTGATATCAGCCTCGTTTGAAGAAAAAGATTTATTTTCCATATCTGTTGAAAGAACTACACTACCCATGATCATAGAGACGTCTCACACACACACACACACACACACACACACACACACACACACACACACACACACACACACACACACACACACACACACACAACTCTATGTAAATTATGGTCTACCATACAGTTGAACCAGGCTTGGTTCACAGACTCAGTTAGTAACTGACTCAGAGCTGAAGTTACATCTCTCCCTCCCTCTCTCTGTGATAAGGAGAGATTGTTTTGCAAACATTTTAAGTTATTGTGATTCACTTTTCAAAGTCGGAAAACTTGAGGTGACTTAAACTTATTATATTGCGTTAACACATTTCAATTAAAACAAATTTACAATTGTATGTTATCATGAATTTTTGTTTTTACTGTAGACATCTTATTCTGTAGAGATACTTGTAGGTCTATTATAGATCGATTAGTAAATGCTTTATTTTACATGAAGCCAACTTTCTATATTTATTTCCTCTTCCTCGATAAATCTAAAATAAAGTGTTAAAGGCAAAAATACCAGAAACATGAACCCATCTTAGACGTCTGGGCTGGTTCAAACTTGTCTTGATCTCAATCCACAGAAAGACATTCTTTAGCATTGTGATGAATGAAATTATTTCACTACAGAGTCCCTTGGTAACAAACCATTTGATTGACTGATTGAAAATCATCAAACTGAAGTAAGAGTGACTCTTCAGCTTCAGCTGCTTGTTACATTGCAGCTCCCTCTACTGGTCAAGAAGAGCATCACAGTCTGAAAGCTTGCTGCTTCGAAAAGTCATAGAAAATTCATCTTGCAATCATTGTGTTTCAGATGTGTAATCAACTATAAAACAGGGTTAATATGAGGCTGTAGTTTAATACTTATTTTAAATGAATTCTTTAAATCGTGTTGCCATGACTTCATCACTAACTGAACTATTTATAGTAACCTCAACAACAAAATCAAGCAGGTACAACATGACCAGAGTCAGCATAGGCTGTTGATTTTCCTACCATTGGCTGTGAGTCCTTGCATATTCCCTAATGTGTAATAATCCAGAAAGGTTTTTAAAGGGATATTAAAATCCCTGCAGCACATTAGAGGCTGAGTCACTGTCAGAGAGCATTCAAGGATATGACCTTGGGGTGATGATACGAGTGAGGATGCTGCATGTGATCGCGTGAGCTCAGATGCTGAAGAGGAGCTCAGAAGACCTCGGGCAGTTGTTATAAAACCTTCTGTTCATCCTAAATTAATCTCAGGAAGACCGGAGGAACATTAGCTTTTGTGTTTGTTACATATGGGCAGAGTTTTGAAACAAGTTCAAAGGAGACAAGAAAAGAGAATCAGTGTTTGTCCGAAGTTCTCACATAGATCCCTTTAGTTCAATATGTATTCACAAAATGTCATTTCTATTTTTGGACTGGTGTTGTACAAAAAATTGGCAATATGGGAAATGCTTTTGTTGAGCTTTGACAACTCAAACTGCAAATCAACAGGTGTTGCAGCGACGGAAGTGGGCAAGGAGAACTGGTTCAAATAGAAGTGACTGTACCCGACTTAAAGAGCATACTGTGCATTTTTCTAATAAGCTCCACGAGCAGAAACGCAGTAAAGCTAGGACAGATATTGGAAATGCTTTTTTTTTTTTAAATGGAGAGAGACTGATGCAGAGCTGGCTAAACACTGAAGCTCCAGTGTCTGAGATGGCAACCAGCATGAACATTGACTCTATGGGTGGATCGACTGGGGGGGAGACAGGTCTATCTAACGTTTTGAATTTAAACTGCTGAACCAATTTTAAACACTCGGTGTCAGAGTTATATATTGCTCCTTTAAAAACTGCAGGATTGACTGTGAAAACAACGGGAACATTGATTTTAAATAATAATCCATCACTTAAACCATGGAAGGAAAAAAACATCCAATACGAAAGAGTGTCAGAAGTGTTTGAATGAGTCTACCATTTCAGATCATGCAGGTTTGATTGTTCAGTATATGTTCTGGACCAATTAGAAACAAGTAAGACAGTAAATATATCATCTTTGGTAGTAGTACAGCTGCTCCATGGAGACAAACAGTGTCTTTTCCGATGGGAAAATTCTGTTCTGCACCACTGAATGATGTAAAAAGAAACAAAGGCTTGTATTGTCTGCTTTTTTTTCTCAATGTAAAACCTTTCCTCTGGTGACTCTTCTGTAATGTGTTTGCAGAGGGAGAGTTCAGCCTTTAAACTCCGGTAAAAAAAAAAAAAAAAAAGGGGAAACTAAACTGTGTGAATACAAACAAGCAGTTACATAACGGCGGGTAACACTGGCTGCTCTGTGCTGCTTCCACTGTAGGTACATGACACAAACTCTGCAGACACACACCAGTTTATATGTGCATCACATCAGAGGAAAGTTACTTAATACATTCAAACTTTGCTCCTTGATATACTTTTATGGCTCTCTTAATATTTGTTTTTTATCAAATTGAATGCCATTCTCTGCTTTAGAAGTGTAAAAGAAAATAATGTTATTTGCATTTGTTTTGGGGGGAATGCACGTGTATTTTCATTAAGCAACAAGGACTTTTGTCTTATGTGTACATTCTTGCATTGCTACTTTAAGTTATGTTAATTATCTGAATGCTTCATAACCACTAGCCTACATGCAAACAAGCGCAGTGTGTACAGAGATGCACTCACAGAAAAAACAAACTTGCAAGCACAAACATTCCCTTAGGTCTCTTTGCTCTGCGATTGTGCCTTTCTTTCAATGTGTCAATTTGTCTTTAAATGAAGCCATATGCCTTGTTTGTAACTCCCATCCTTTAAAGAGCATACTGTAGTATGTCTCCTTTTCACACAGATTTATTGATGTTATCACACGATCCAATTTGTCAAATGTCAGCTGAGGAGAAACTGTCTTTTCAACTGGACTCTTTGTTTGCACATAAACATAAATCTGCAGGGAAAAGATTATTCTTGATGTTGGTGAGAGACACACATCTTAACTCATAATTTGCTGGGCGCATTACACTGAGGATGTTGTGTTTGCTTTTAGCTACAACTTGTATATTGTGATTTGTAATCATTGCACGTCTTTGCGCTGGAAGCGTTGAAGTCTGGTTTGGTTTGTGGCTTCCAGCACAACTGCTGCTCACACGTACAGCCAACATTCCTGTGATGCCGTTTACTGCTGAATAGTTCAGTTAATTATGTGTCTGTAGTTTCTTCCGGTGGTTAAATCAGCAGTGAAGCAGTACCAGTTGTAATTCAATATAAAGTGAAGTGTTGCTGTGAAGTCAGAAGATGTTCGAAGAAATGCTCTAGAAAATAAAGTAGTGGATTTATTAAAGGGGACATATTGTTAAAAAATCCCCCTCTTCAGTGTTTTTGAACATTTATTTGGGTAGCCTGAGTGTCTACAGACTCATAAAATATTAAATAAACCCATTCAGTCCTTTGTTTGTGGTCTGCATACGTCTTACTACACAGAGAAAAATTCTGCGTTTCAAATGTGCTCTCCTTGTGATGTCACACTGGGATTCTGGTTAAAAAAAAAAAAAATTCCTTGAGGCTGGCTCGAAAACATGAAAAGGCACAAAAAGGCAGATTTATACAGTATAAATTAATGTGTAAAGTCTGGTACAGAAAAACTAAATAGATTATTATCATCACTGGCAGACACTTTATGGGGATGAATTTATTTTTAATGGCTCCGTTTTGAGTTTGAAAACAATTTGTGTTGTCCATCGACAGATGGGTTCGATGTTACGTTTGTTAATAGGCTTAAACTCTGCCTCAGCTCCAGCTCTCAGCCTGCCGTTAGGTCGACTGAAAGTTGGGCTGAGACAGCATATCCAGCATGGCTGCATCCAGAGCCCCCCACAATAACAGATGGCTGACAACATTAAGACTTTGTCCATTAATATTCACAGTCTGGTTAGGACACAAAAGTGGGTCTTGGAGTTGTTCTCATTGGGTAGTGAAAGTGTGCCTGGAGAGAAAAAGGTTGAAAAGTCTCAAACACATTTAAAAGATGTTCTGTTCTGTCTAATGTTTTGTACCGTCTGAGGTCCAAACAAAGTCAAACAAATCTCACTGCTGAAATTTGGTTTAGGATATCTTATTAAGCAGTTGGTAGGCTTTGTGTCGATGGTCCTCCTGAAGTTAGACCATGTTGAGAATCACTGCAATAAGGCACAGGTGGGCTCACTCAGTGTAGGCAGGTAAGATACAGAGGACACTTCATTATCCAGGCAAGGGGAGATTTAAACACTGGAGATAACAGACTGGAGAGAGCGGAAATCATTGTTCTTCTTTAATTCAAGTGGAAAATTTAAACTTTAATGTTAATACAGCTGTGTAAGCCTACAGGAGAGCTTGTGTCAGAGCAAATATATAATTAACAGATAATATCTAAATGAACACGTTAAAATGTGTGATTTGTACGCCATCTTTTACACATCTTATTTTAAAAATGTGGCTTTCACTCAAATGATCAGACTGGACTGTCAAATATTTGTTAACAAGGTTTTGTAAAAAAGAATTTATTTAAAACAACTGATTTAATAATTTTGAGAGAGAGCTTGAATCAAGTAAGAGCTCTAGAAAAATGAGAGAGAGGAAGAGTAAACCCTGAGCCATGGTTGGAAAGATGTGATCTGGGAAGTATTGCATCAGCACCACCAACAGCAACACGAGCACGTTGTGATGAATGCGGAACGCTGCGTTCACATGCTGTGGGAAATTACTAAATTAATGAACTTATGTTATTGTTAGATTTTTGTTATAGTAAGTGTTAAATTGTTTTAAGTACAAGACAATGATAATGTAAGGTACACTAATAATGTAGCCATACAGATTTACCAGTATACATCAAATACTGACCAAACAACAACATAAACTGCACATGACAGAGACACACACAACATTTGATATGTCCGTACTTTGTTGAAAACATTTATATCGCTATTTGTAATCCTCCTAGTCTGTTATTGGTCATGTAAAGATAAAGAACATTTGAATACTGTGATTAAATCCTCCGCTACAAAGACATTTAAACATAAAACATCTGAACCAAGAGCAAGAAATTACAAAACAACCATGTCTTTGTTTTTCTATAACACTAAAATGAACAGTTCTTGAATAGGCGCAGGAGGATGAGGACTAAAAGAGTCCATTCAAGGTCGGTAAATATTGGTGTTTCTCAGGTCCTTCTGGCGTCTCCTAAACATGCAGAAGTTTATGTGTCTATCGTATCGAAGTTTAAAATTATAGTATTGTGACAACTCTAGCTGTGTGTATGTTTTCTATGAAGCAGTCATTTGCAAAACTGAAATTATAATATAATATAATATTGGTCATGTAAAGATACAGAAAATTTGAATACTGTGATTAAATCCTCCGCTACAAAGATTTTTAAACATAAAACATCTGAACCATGAGCAAGAAATTACAAAATAACCATGTCTTTGTTTTTCTATAACACTGAAATGAACAGTTCTTGAATAGGTAGAGAATGCCGAGGATGAGGACTAAAAGAGGAGTCAGGTCCTCTGTACACTGCAGCATCCTTAATAAACTGAGGATCAGTAAAAGTTAGTTAAAGGATTTTTCAGCGGAGTACTTGAACGCAACAAAGCTTTATGAGACCACACCAGATGCACGTACGCAAACGCCTACGCTTCAGCCAATCACAGCGCCACAGCACCTCTGACGTAAAGGGTCGCGTTGTAAAAGGGGGTGGGGATAAAAAAAAAAACTAAATACCGGTTTCTCCATCAGGAACCACTAGCGAATAACCTTGATCTGGTCAGCTCCGCTCTCTGCATCACGTTTCAACATGTCTGAGATCATGTCTGGGTGAGTAAATTCATCCTTACTTTAATAAAAAATTAAGGAGCCTAAACTCGTTATAAATACCTGAAGTTTTCATATTTACGTCTGTTATTATTGATATGAAGTTTTTCTTATAGCTGTAAGGGATGGTGAAGGGAGAATTAGTCACCGGCTTTCCGTGGCTCTGTTTGATTAAATGCTCTTACATGTTGATATATTCTCCCAGAAATCCCGACAGAACCAGATACACAAACAAACACACACATAGCCCATGTGTAATAATACAGAAAAGACAGAGACGCGCTCCTGCCTGCCTCGTTGGATGTGACGCTCGAAAGGAGGATGCTTCCTAAACTCATTTTTTTTATCATCTTACATGAATAAGAAGAGACATCTGTTCTGGCTGCTCCGGATGCTGTTCATAGGAAAAAATACGCTTTTCATGAGATATTAGATGTTAACACGAAAGGAAGCGCAGAGGAGCCCGCAGTGTGCCCACGCAGTGTCGGGTGGAAAAACCTCACTTACACGCGCTTCCCCTGTGACGTCATTTCTACAAACCGATTCAACCCTGAGTCACAGAGAAACACTGTTTCATCCCCGTGAGCTCAAACTGATAAGCGGGTGTGTCTCAGATGGGCTTCTGGTCTGTTGTGAGTTTCGTGATTTTGACTCATGTTTAAGAAGCACGAGGGGTTTTTGTATAATTCCATAATGTCCAATCTGTGAGTCAAGTTTGGACCTGAGCAGAGACAGCAGGTCACAGATCAGAGTCAGTACGCCTCAGCGCACATGATCCTCAAAAGTCCTAATAAGCCTTTTAGGACCACGAGACTGTGGATGAAGGCTCAGATATTTAAGTCCATTTGAGATAAGTGTTTCATTTTTAAAATACCCTTTAAGGATTTAACATTGAAGTAAAACTGAAAAAGAGAAAGTAACTGAAGAATAGCCACATTCAAAATGATATATATCTTATTGCTGGATAACAATTATTGGTGCTTGTAGATTTCTGCATGAGTTGCAGCTGTGGAAGGTATTCATTTTCGACCTTTATTGATTTTAAAGCCTACAATGGTTATGTTAGGTTAGGTTGTGAAGTTATTGATAAAGCAATAATAGTGATTTAGTAGTTAATATAAATTTGGTTTGGACGTTCTGGATCTGCTATCTTCACTTATGTGGAGTGGGGTGTACTAATTGAGGATGATTTGAAAATGCATTATCCTGTTTTTTCAAAACACTTATTTCTGACTCAAGAGCCGGCAGTGGAACCAAAAGGTGTTGTATGGCTGTTCAATGACAATTCGTATTTTATTCTGTTAAGGAGGAGAAAACTGGAGGGAACTTATTACAGTTCACTGAAAATGGTTCTGAATTACAGTCATTCAAATGGATAAAGTGCTGGTATAGTGTTTACTGACAACTTGAGAGCTTTAAAACAATGGTTAAACACGATAAACAGAATTTGAATTTAACTATGTATAACAGAAAAAAAACTATAGTGTGTGCACATCTGAGCAGAGATGCATTCAGGTGCAGGACAAGAAATGAGTAATAAGCCGCAGAGGAAAAAAAATAGAGAAAGTTCCACACATTGTTCAGCTCCTAATGAGCAACTTTAATAAAGGGCAACATTTTGATTTCAGATCTGAAGAAGGTTGTACTTTATAAAGTTGCTCATTGGGAGATGAATGGTGAGGGGGCTTTCTGCAGTTTAAATAAGTAATATATTTAAATCAAATTAAACGACTGAAACTGAAGCAAATCTCACTTTCCCAGTGAATTGAAACTACAAGTCCTTTACTGGAGACTTTGTATACAGTTTACACTACTTTATACTTAAACTACACCTTAATTAAACATTGGTCTGTAAGTCTGCCCAAACATTTTAATACTGTGTTTGTGTTCCTGTCTTATGACAATATTCAAAATCTGATTTTTAAAGAGCAGCAGCCTGCTTCCAGGACAGAGCGTGCTTAGTGGAAGAAAAAAAAAAGGAGGATGACTTGTCAAATTGTCTTTTGTTTTTTTTTGCAAACAAACCAATTCAATCTGCAGGAATTCATAAAAAAGCTCTTTGTAAACGGGGTCAAAGGAGAAGAGAGGGATGACCCACATCAAGAGAAACACGTGCAGGGACATGAATGCACGTCTTTGTTCAATAAAAACATACTGTATTTATTGTCAGGGGCAACGGTGTTAAGATGTCGTGTTGCTTCTAAACACGGCTGTGACACATTGTTGGCATAATAAAAGTCATCTTAACCTTTGAGGTGATTATTTGTCTTTGTTTATGTTAAAATATGACTTTTGATTCCTTCAGTTCAGTCGTTGTTCAGGATGTCCTTCCCTGCTGCTGCTTAAATTCCTTCTGTTTAATCAGATATTCCTGCTCGCTTCCTGCTGACTGAATGCTGCATGACTGTGCACGTAGAGAGGAGAGGGCACTGCTGCGGGCAGGGAGTCACGCCATCTCCAAAATAAATAAATAAATAAATAAAAACACCAACAACAACTTTTGGTGTTTCTGAATTATCCAAATGATGTTAATGAATGTGAAAAAAAAGAACGTAATAATTCCTCGATCTCTTCCCACGCCTTCTTGACTTCAACAGAGTTCAGGAGAGGCTTAGACCGCGGCAGATTAATCCCCATTATGATTCTGACACAACATATTTGACAGTAATTGGACTGTAATTTTCCCACACCGAGACCAGTGTTGGAAAAGCCCTTAAAATTGTTTGAATATTTTTCCGCTCCATGTAAGTCATGTTCCCTTGCAACCGTCCTGACTTTGCCACGTGGCTTTACATCATGTTAAAGATCAAATCTGATGAACTCTGTTGACACCACAGATTTTGACACACCTCAATGCATTCTGTTGTTTTCTCTCTTTCTCTCTCTCTCTCTCTCTCTCTCTCTCTCTCCCTCAGTGACAGCTACGAGGACTGTCGGGCCACCGCTGACTGGCTGCTTTCCAGCACGCAGGTACGGCCCACTGTGGGAATTGTGTGCGGTTCTGGCTTGGGGGGGCTGGCAGATATGCTCAAGGACCCTCAGATTATCAAATACAGCGACATTCCCAACTTCCCACGGAGCACAGGTACGCACTAACTGCTGCTCTCTGAGCTACACACCTGTTTATGTTTAGCATGTCTTTGAGCTCCACTTTAAAGTGCCTGGTTGCTAATGTGTGTGTGTGTGTGTGTGTGTTTGCGTGTGTGTTGCAGTGCACGGTCACGCAGGGCGGCTGGTGTTCGGAACACTAAAAGGGAAGCCGTGTGTTTGCATGCAGGGCAGGTTCCACCTGTATGAAGGCTACCCGGTCCAGAAGGTGAGCACAGTTTGAAACTGGTACCAGGAAGCTCTGCAGATGGACTTTGACATTACCTGGGAAGAAAATCCAACGTGATGTTTACTTCTTCCAAACTGATTCTAATGCTTAAATATTCAGATTTAACAGCCATATGTCCTCCAATCACTGATAACACACCTTTCAAACAGGAGCCTTGTACACTGTGTACTGATCATTGTGTAATTTGTGGGATTAACCTTTATATAAAATATTATTACATTGCTGACATTTTGCCAAATCTGACTTTAATGTTTTTCATGCGCTGTTTTTTGCTGACCTCACATGACAGATTATCTGATGTACTCTCACAAATCAGCAGTTTGAAATTACAGCAACAATAAATCGGTGGTTGTTAGAGCAATGCGAATTAATCTGATCATCATAATTGATTTATATTTTTGAATTTCTTTAAATTACATTTTTTGTCCAGATTAAAAACAAAAGAATTAGTCAGGGTTGCTCCCTGACCCTTATGATGCCTTCAGGATCCATCAGGAGCATTCATTAATGGCAGTGCGAGTGTCTGAATGGAAACAGCTCTTATATCTGGAGAGTCGCACAGCTCCAGCTTCTCAGGGTTTCAAACTCAGCAGCATGTAGCATGAACTCAGAAAACACACGCACATTAAACCCTCCCTGAAAGTTCTGCTCATCATCTACTTATAGTTTTTTTTCTTTCTTTCTTCGAGCTTGTGTCTGGACACCGTCACAGTTGGAGGAGGTTTATATCCAGCATACATCCACTAGAGTTTAGAAACAACCTCTGCACAAATATAGCTGAATTGTGATACTGCAACTGGCTTTACAACATGCGCTGCCTGCTGTCAGCCGTCTGCCTTACAGACTAGGAGACATAATTTGAGACACTCATATTTGTGTTCTGGTCCCTGTAGTCTGGCCTTGTTTTTAGCAAGGTCTGCGTAACTGACATGCACGTGCTCTCTTATCTTTTGTGTAGATTTGAATAAAAACGCTGAAGCAAGTATCCAGTGATAAACCAGAAAATGTTCTTTGTGTGTGCAGATCTTTTACAAGTACCTTTTTTTTCCCCCCCTCCTTCAGATCACACTGCCAATGCGCGTCTTTAAGCTGATGGGTGTAGAGACGATGATCCTGACCAACGCTGCCGGAGGCCTCAACCAGGACTACAAGGTGGGGGACGTCATGATCATCAAGGACCACATCAACATGCCGGGATTTGCTGGAATCAACCCGCTGAAAGGGCCCAATGATGAGAGGCAGGTGGAGGAGAGGGGGGGCTGGATACACGGGAAGAAACACAGCGTGTAGTTTCATCGTGTTTGTGATTAGGATTCGCATTTTTTAAGGAAATAAGTCCTCAGAGATAGTCAAAGTATTACCTGAGCGTCAGCATCTTTTAAGTTCAGGGTTTTAAAGGGTTGAAGGGCTGGAAACCCGAACATTTTCTAATTTTTGTTCATATATTGCCAAAAACTCAAACATCCCCTCAGTGGAGCTACAAAGTCTCATCTCGTGTTATTTGGAGTTTCAGTTGTGACTTCTGTTCTGCTTAAATGACTCAGCTGCACCTACGGTATCCCCCCCCCCCTTCTGTATTTATAACAATTTCTCCAGTCTCTTTTACAAAACTGCCACACTTCTTACCCCGGAGGAACAATAAGCTCGTGTCAGTTTCAACAAAAGCTTGTTGTTCTCGTTTTCCGAACGCCAGAGGCATCAAACCACTCGGACAAGAATTTTAGCTTCGGAGGAGAACTTTGTGTAGTGTCAGAGTATCGACGCTGCAGGAGTTCACATAACAAAACGCTCGCTACAACTTTTACTCTCACTCACATTACAACACATCGCTCCTCCACATAGATTCTCTTACAATATGCAATGGCTTTGGAAAGGTTTATGCAGCTAATAGCTCAAGAGGCACACAAAGGGTTTCATAGTTCTCATGAGGGAAGTTCTCATGTCTTGCTGTAGATGCACCTGAGTCATTTGGGGGAAGTTCAGTATTGAGTAGGACAGTTGTATAGATTCCAACGGCTGCCAGTGCTTGAGTAAACACAGTCTTCCCGCCTTCAGGTTTGGCGTCCGTTTCCCCTGCATGTCTGATGCCTACGACCGCCACCTGCGGCAGCTGGCGCATGAAGTGGCGTCAGAGCTGGGCTACAACGACTTCCTGAGAGAGGGCGTGTACGTCGTCCTGGGAGGGCCGTCCTTTGAGACCATCGCAGAGTGCCGCATGCTGCACAAGATGGGAGCTGATGCTGTTGGTAAGTGACGAAGCTTCCTCTCGCACACAAACATCTTTTTTTTAATATACTTGTGTTGATCTTTAATGACATTCCCTAAACCCCAAATCACAACCTTTAAAACTACTCACGTATTCCTAAGCCTTATATGACAGTACATCCCTCACAGAGGCAGAGGTACCTGCACACACTCACGCACACACATGCTCTAAATCATCGACTGAGGGGACACAGGAAGAAGTGAGTCACTCACAAACGTACTTTTGAGCAACATCAAGGTTTTGAGTGTTGCTGCAGGCAGGATGTCTTGAGAAAGAAAAGAATGTCCCCGAAATGAAAACATTTTGTGCCTCACAAAGTTGATATAAATCTTTTTTGTGTTTAGTAAGACTGAAGGTCTAATCCTAAATAAGTACATGACGACATATCAGGAACTAATCTGGAAATGCATGAAAGCACATAAAGCACATAAGAAATTTTTTTAATGATTTAAAAAAAAAAAAAAAGTACAGTAACACACGTACACTCCGTCTTGTAACTTGTATTGGCTGATTATAAATGACATTATGTATTAATAAAAGGGATTAGACAGGGAGACAGTTTGGCGGAGGTTGCCAAAGGGCTGTGGTAAAAAAGTGGAATATTGTCACATGGTGGATATAACTTTTACTCATTAACTGATCTTTGTTTAGAGGGGACATATTATGAAAAACACCCTTGGACAGTGTTTTTGAATTGCATTTAAAGAGACACACACGCCAAAAGGGAGCGTTCTGAGAGAGCTGGTTTGTACAGGGTCACAAACCTCCTCTGCTGCTTGATTCATGTTATAGTTGGACCAAAGCTCAGAAGCACAGATGTTTCATTTAGAGCACATCGGGACTGTTTGAAAAGGTGGGGAAGGGGTATAGTATGTCCTCTGTGAAATGAGAACGTTAAAGGCATGGTGCTGCCGTTTTTTCCATGACTGGGACTAGAGTACGATGGCTTACTTTTGGTGTGCCTAAAGGGACAAAATAGCGACGCCACATAGCCTGTCAGACGTGCAGAGGCTGATGTACGTACATTATGTCATCCGTGTGGTATCCAAAAGTATTGAAAAATTCTGATGACCTTATAACCAACAGTCACAGCGTCTAACGCGCAGAGATCTTTGGGTTTAATTCCTCACCTCCTCTCTTCTTGCTGCAGGAATGAGCACAGTCCACGAGGTCATCGTTGCCCGCCACGCCGGGATGCGTTGCTTCGCCATGTCGTTGATCAGCAACCGCTCCGTGATGGACTACGACAGCCAGGAGAAGGCCAACCACGAAGAAGTCCTGGAGACGGGCAGGCTGAGAGCCGAGCAGCTGCAGAAGATGGTGTCCAACATTGTGGCTCGGCTTGAGCACAATAACAACGCGTACTGAACCTGCGGCTGACACACCCGTACCTGGTCCCAGGTCAGCTGGACTACATGCTGCTCAAACACCTACCTGCTCACTAGGATGCCAAAAAAACAAAAAAACACTTGAGTTTTTCCAGTTCCACTGACTGTTGCTTTGAGTCTTAAATTCCTGAAAACTGGTCCTGTTTTGATACACTCCTATCAGCATGTTTACATTTTCTGTTTTTGTACTTATAAAAGATGCGATCTTAGAGATGTAGCTGTGATAAACACGCACGAGATTCAGCTGTACTACTATTTGAAGGAGTGTCATATTTTAACTTCTAACTTAAGAGCTTTTAATTTAATAAAATATGTATTGTTTCGGTTCTTGTTGCATTCCTTGATATCCATCATCTACCAATAGAAAACTGAAATATTCCTATTTAACCATTTAAATTAACCATCTTCGCACCTGTCTAAGAGATCATGAGGGTCATACTTCTTTTAGGGTTTCAAATGTATTTGAATATTTATACTGAATGTATTTAAATTGTGTTTTTTATGCCTGATAATATTGAGTGTTTTGAAGGACAGAGATGAAGAAAGGGATTATAACCTGCATGAGATTACAGAGAGAAGGTACTAAAGTCGAAAAAACTCCTTCGTCGTCCGATCACTGTGTCAGCAGACTCCGGCTCTTTCAGCTTTTAGAGGTACTCCACTAATAACTGTCCTAACTGGGGATCTACTTTTACAATAAAATGAGTCAACATACTGACAATGTGGTCTGTGGTCTGCGTCATTGGAAACTAAATGGGTCAGAGCTTTCTTTGTAGTTGTGTTGTTAGAGGTGGTGTGGAGAGGTGGTGTACTCCCCTGCAGGTGTCTGAAAAGAGAAAATCCCCACAGATCTCATTCTGTTCGATTTGATTACTCTTTACTTTCTGGTTTTTAGTAGCCTGACAACTGTCTCTTGATAGCTCTCAGGAGTGTCAGGAGGAGATTTAGGTTACAGTGCATGTACAATAAAGGGGACGGGAGGTTTCACACCCTTTGTTCCTTTAAATGTTGGTTTTGTAGCACAACAGACCAGATTTGGCTCCTGACAGTCTGACTGCAGATTTGTCCCTTTTAAAACACTGAAGCTTTCCCAGAGTTCAAACGCAAACAACTCAATCTTACTAGTTCCCACATCTGTCCCGTGTGAGCGAGTGAACGTGGTGATAGTGATGGTTGACATTTATAACGTTTGTTTGTCTTTCCTCTTATCAGACAATTCTTTCTCTTCCCCATCATTCACATGAAACCCGGACCCTACAGTCTCTCTGTTCCCACCTTCTTCCCCCAAATTCCCCCTCCTACAATAAGAAACCAAAAAGAAAAGAAAAAAAAGAAAACATTTCCATGACGTTGGGCCACCCTTTAAATGGCCTTACAAGGTCATGAGAAATCCTTGAGCCGTCTGCGTTACTGCAGGGAAAGAGCAGGTAATCCACACGAGATGAACCGGTTCTCTGCAGGGAGGGGAGAGACAGTCATTCAGCACACACTGACATCGAAAAATCTTCTCCTACTCGTTCTACCACTGAGTTCTCACACATGTTGTTTGTATTTCTTTAGAGGGAATTTAATTAACCTTTTAACAAAATCGGTGGGTGTGGCAGATGGAAGGCACGGCCGCCTGTCTGACTACTTCACAATCTGGCTGTACACCGTCAACAATGCAGCGTTGAAAAGTGACAAAGTTAAAATATAAGAATCTGCCCTGAGCTAAAGACAGAGAGCAGCTGTGGTCCATTCAAGGTCGGTAAATATTGGTGTTTCTCAGGTCCTTCTGGCGTCTCCTAAACATGCAGAAGTTTATGTGTCTAATAAAGAGACAGAGAGCAGACGGGACAACACTGTGCAAACATGCACCAATCTATTTGTGCAATTTTAGTGTTTTTTTTGTTGCTACGGATATAAAACAGGCATCCACACGGTTTGATTTTTATCAAGAATCGTATCGAAGTTTAAAATCATAGTATTGTGACAACTCTAGCTGTGTGTATGTTTTCTATGAAGCAGTCATTTGCAAAACTGAAAATCTCTGGGGGTGCAGGTGGCCTAGCGGTGAGTGTGCACATGTGGCCTGGGTTCAAATCTGACCTGGGACTTGTTCCTGCATGTCATTCATCACTCTCTCTCTCTCTCTTCTGACTCTATCCACTGTCCTCTTGCTACAAAAAAAAAAAAAAAAAGACAAAGAGCCCAAAAACAAATCTTTAAAAAAGAAGAAAAAAGATGCTTGGCCCACAGGTGCCGGTTGCCGAGCGGTCTGTGTGCAGAGACGATGGACAGAGGCTTAAAGTCCTCGAGAAAATCTGCCCTGGGTTTGAATCCAACCTGTGACTTCTTTCCTCCTCTTCTTCCTCGTATATTTTCAAACAACTGTGTGCATGTTTACCAAGAAGCTCTTCAAACAGAGACAAAGATTACAGCTGCTCTATTATTAAAACTAACAACCTGTAATAACAGCATCTGTGAAATGGAAGTACCTACGTCAGACACAGCTGTGTTTTCACTGTACTTTACCACCTTGAACTGATCACATAACAAAACCACAGAAGTAAAGAGAGCAGCCAGAAAAATAAAAAAAAGATTCATCAACATGTCTCACTGAAAGATAAATGACACCTTCCCTGCTCATGTAACACTTTTAGGGCTCCTCACACCTGTTAACACCTCTCCACATCTTAGGATCAAGTTCTGGAAAGGTTTTTAAAATGAGGAGGAGGAATGAGGAAATGGAAAACCAACACCTGGAACGTGTTTAAAAACATCAAGTTGTGAGTAGAAGACACCAGGTAGACTCGTAAATCAGGGAGGAAGTGTTTCAAAGCAGAAGCCATACATAAACAGAAATATGTAACTTTGGTTATGATTAGACCCTGAACCCTGAACAAAACAATCAGGTAGCTTCTGTGACTTCTTTGGGATGTGGAGTTCCTGTTCATGTAACACAACCATGGAGCTCAGCAGAGAGATGATTAAAGGAGGAGAAACACTTTTCAAATGATACAATGTTTAAAGGTGGAGCATACTAAGGACAAGGATTGTGAAGCTTAAAGTTGTGAAATGTAACCTTGAATTAACTACTGGCACTTCTCCTTTTATTAAAGTGAATTTTCCACGTCTCTACTTTCCTGCAAATTCTCCCAAATGAAATATAAAAAAAAAAAAAAAAGTACTGTACTTGTCTGTGTTAGTTGTACCTGTTAGAAGTGAAGAGGTGGAGGAAGAGGAAGTTAACCAACCTTTGTTAAATGTTCTGTAAAGATGCTAGTGACAAGAAAAAAAAAAAAAGTATGGCAAACGAGAGAAAGGTTAACTAACACTGCCCTCTGCTGCTCGTCCTCCAGAGAGACAAACCGGCAGACTGCACTGAGGCTTTTATTCGATTAGATGAAAAATGAAATCAGCAAAAAGTCAAATTATTCTCATGATGCAGCTTCCAACATCACCTGCTTTCTCTCGATTATACTCAACTGTAAACTTTACGTCCATTACATGCAACCTAACAAGTCAAATTAAAATCAAACTGATTCATGATATATTCATTATGTAAGGGATTTTTTTTAAAGGAAGACATCCTCAAAAGCTTTAAATGGCAAAATCATACTTTTAAAAATAAGTCTCAGAACTCTCCAAAACATGTGTGTGAAGTGTCATCTATCCACTCTGATCCTGTATTTGATCATGTCTATAAACCCCTGTTTCTGTGTCTGTAGCTTTAAATATGTAAATGAGCTGTCTGACCACGCCCCCTCTCTGGAAGGGCTCGGGTGTACTCTGTGCTTTCTTGCTACATGTCCTATTGTTTACTGTAAGAAGGCAGACTCAGAGGGGAGAACAAACACCTAGCTGTGGGAGTGTCACCCACCTGGGGGAGGGGCTTCTGCCCTTTGTGATGTCATGAAGGGTACATTTTCAAACAGCCTGTTTGGGCACACATTTTCTGAAAAGTGGAGCAGGCAGAAGACGGAGAGGATGGACTTTTAAATCATGTTGCTTTCAGAGAAGATGAACAATTAACAAAATATAATGCTGCTCATTTAAAGAAACATTTATTAAAAACCATGTTAAAGATTAAAGGACTTTCGGGGAAAACATTTATGGAAAAATTCATCTTTGAACAAAAGGCAGGCAGGTTGTTTTTTTCTTCTTCATGTTAACACCAAATGTAATCCTGAGAGGTGCTTCGCTGGCTGGGAATGAAAAGGGAAGAATCCATACAGGGTTAAAGAGCATGTTGTGCTTCTGCAGCTTCAGTGCTGGGATAAATAAGGCCAGTTTCTACAGGAGAAGCTAACACAAGCTGCACCAACGAGGGACGGTCAGTAATATATGCAGGTAAGACAAAGAGGGAATCCGCGGGATGTATTTCTTTTAAAGACTCCACATTTGAGAATTAGTTTTTTTTGGGATGACTAGCTTCAGAGGTGTCTTGAAAAATACTGATGTTTGTGAATTCTGTTTGTGGTTGCAGTTCAGTTTTGAGTTTAAATAATGACAACAAGACAAGTAATTTTTTTAAAAACGTAAGCGTAAAATCCATCCACTTGGAATGTTGCATAGTCAAATATGCCATAATTTACAAAGTCTGTGGGACATGCCACATGGGTATAAATCCCAAAGAGAAAAAGCTGCATCTGAATACCTTCGTTTGGTTTTCAGTGCCACCTGAGCAGTACGCCTCGACACGTCTCCCCCTCAGCTGTATGTGTGGATGATTCTGTGCCGCTTCAAATGATGCATCATGATGAAGGTTTTCCCGCACAGCGAGCAGCTGTAGGGCCGCTCCCCGCTGTGTGTGCGTTGGTGAACCCTCAGGCTGCTCTGCTGCGTGAACCTCTTCCCGCACTGTCCGCAGCCGAACGGCTTCTCGCCCGTGTGCGTGCGGTAGTGAATGCTGAGGTGGGAGGAGCACTGGAAGTTCTTCCCGCACACCGTGCACCAGAATGCGCGCTTTCTCTTGTGGCTCTGCTGGTGTAGCTTGAACTGGTGCAAGCGGCCGAAGGCCTTCCCGCACTGCGAGCAGACGTAACCCCGTGCCACGCCTGACGGAGGTCTATGGGAGGCGTGATGCGGGAAGTTGCCTGATGTGAAAGTGTTCGGCGATGGAGTGACGACCTGTCTTTCTCCAGCTGAAGTCTCCCTCTCCGAGTGTTCGTCCGGCTGTCTCAGATGAGCGGCATGTGACGGGTTTCTCTGCGGGTAAGTTTGATCCTTCTGCGTTTGAGCCCCCTGAGGTCTGGACTGAAAACTGGACGACTGCGGAGCGTCCTTCTGATACTCGCTGTTGTACATCCCATTACACGGCCTCTGAGAGGACAGCTGCTGAACACCAGCCGACTTATTTGAACCCAGGTGAGCTTCCGAAGGGTCCGGGAATGTTTGAGAATACTCCTCTACCACACTGGAAAAGTCGGGAAAACCTGCATCAATGTCCTCACCTTCAATTATGGACGACCACAGCTGATTCTCTCGTTCGTCCATGGAAAAATCCGCGGCAAGTTGAGTCTGCTTCCCCACGTTGTGCTGGCATCCATCGCGACTGAATCCTGACTGGTTCTCCTCCTTCTCCGTCTTGATGTTAAACTGAAGGTCACTGATGTCTCCTGCAAGCTGACCAGCGTTATACAACTCACCGAAGTCTGTCGTTTTCTGCCTGGAGACATCTGAAGGGTTTAACTGACGGCCGTTTTCTAGCTGCTGGCTCTCCGGAGCGGCGGCTGGATTCGGGAATGGAACAGCAGAACCTGAACGTGACCAAGCGAGACGACGCGTTCATGTCATACAAAGACGTGACACTGTCTTAGATCTGCTCGCTGCTAAACTTTTCTGCCGTTTGACTCACCCATAGGTCCAGCAGAATCAGTGATCCACAGCGTCTCATCTGGACTCTCTTCCTTAATTGTGAATGAAACCGAGGAATCTGTGATCTCAGGAAACTAGAGAAACCAAGTTTGGAAAATTATCATTTGCACTGTTCAATTTTTTCAAAACCATTTCTCACATCAGTTCCTATTTTGGAGGGACCTTCCTTGGGCAGGGTTGCCAGGTCCAGGGGGGGGGGGGGTTCTTGTTTTGTTTTAGTGAATCGTTTTACTCCTACACATCCACAGAGCGAATTCGAACTGTGATGATTTAATAACTTCAAAAATCTGAAACAACAGTAAACTGCTTTCAGTGCTGATATACAGACTATTTATGGTGTTCATTTATAAATATTGCAATTCATTTGACAGTGACAGCAGTATCGTACTTTAAAGGAAGTGTATAATGGAGCTGATGTTTTCCAGGTGTTGGGCTGGTTTTGTTTTGCCATTAGGCTGGTGTTATTATCCCACAGACCTGGCAACCCTGGTCCTAGTGGTCTCTGGCATGGAGCTTAATGGTCCTGCTGGATTGTATTCAGGCCTTGATTCATGGACGACTACAAATGATGTTCCTGTGCTATAATGTTTATATTAAAACTTTTTTTTTTTTTTTGGCGACTGATAGAAATACAACAGACCTTCATATCTCTTGTGGGGTGTGGACAGCTTCCCCCTACATCAGTCCCTCGATCCATGTAGTTTTCTGGTGCAGGGAAAGGGGAAAAAAAACAAAAAAAACTTTAAAAGTTAAATTATACAGGATAGAAAAAGAGGAAATGATTCCAACACTCAAAAAGATCAATTCTTGGTGCAGAAAAAGTACATTAAAAAAACATCCAATACTCAATAAGAACTTGGAATATTTGCTTTAACATAATTTATGATACAGCCTTGTACTTTTAGTGTATTCTATCACATGCATGCTGCTGCTTCGTTAACATGTAAACAAACACACATTAACATGAGTCATTAATGAAGAGCAAAGACTGAGCATCTTACCAAAGCCACGCTGCAGCTGAGCATGTTTGTTCTCCATCATTAATAGTTTCCTCTTCAGCATGTCGTTCTCGCTTTGCTTTCGGGATATTTCAAGGTGCAAAAACGCACATTTGTCATCGACTAGTTTGGAGATCTCTGACACTGCAGCTTTAACCAAAACCTCCATTATTGAGGACAGCTGGCTTTGAAAGGGAATGCAGGTCGCCATGTTAATGCATGCAACGTGATGTGTGAGGCAGAAATGGGATTAAAAGGTCCTTCCGCGTGTTCAATATTGTAGAAAAATGCAAAAAAATAAAGGACGGACAGCAACATTTGACATCCCTGTGTGCAGCTAGCTGGAGCCTTTTCTTCCGTGTAGCGGAGGGCTGAGCCGTAATGACGGGAATAGATGCGCAACGGAATTACACTCAGGAGGCAGGAGTTTGACATGATGGCCTTTACCTTTACTTTTTTTTTTTGTTTACCTTAATTTATTCGTACCTAACGAAGATAATTAGAGCCAGATAAGAGAAATAAAAAACGTAACGCACTTCAAGGAAAAAAGGTCAAAATTTCAAGAATTAAGTTCAAATCAAATTTATTCAAATATTGACTTTGTCTAAATTGTTCTTCAATTTTGCATGATAAAAAAACAACTCATTTAGTTCTCCTGCCTGACCCTTTTTCCGTAGGGTCAAGCTAAGTTTAACTTACCTTCACCTTCACCTGACAAGGGCACAGGTGATGTGATGTTCTGTGAAAAATACACATTAACTTTAACAGTATGGTGGCCCTTAAGGTCCATAATGTAAATATTTCAATTGCTGCAAATATTAGTATCAATGCTATAACAAGTAAAAAAAAAAGAAAAAAAAGTGTTTATTTCTTTCCATCTTTCTTCCCTCTCACATTGTTCACTCTGAGGTTGCGCAACCTCACACGATGTGACATCATTACCATGAATTTGGAGACCCTGAAAAAAGGAGAAAATAATAGTAACAGAAGAAAGGAGGAAGACAACATATACTATATACACTGATAAATATGAAAAACAAAAGCAGACAGCAGACTTCACATTTTTTCTTGAATTTATTTAAAAATAAAAAAGCTAAACAAAGATGTTTTCTTCCTTTTTTTTTAACATAACTTAACTTGTAAAATGAGTAACTTGATACCCGTGAATCATGCTATGATTGGATATAAGATTAACAATTGTTGATCAGTGAGCTTGTGTTGCAAATTACAGCAAAATGAAAGTAAATAAAAGGGGAAACATGATTATACCTCTGAACACACAGATTCTGTTCCCATGTGAAAGTGTTGGCAGTAATCACTCTGTATTTAGAGGGTCCCACTGTGTCATGTGCTCATCCTTTGCTTAGAGTGTTAGTCTTGTCAAACTATTTCAATGGACTCTTAAAAGTTCAGCCACCTTCAACCAAACTTCCAACTTTATGGCTTTTTATACATTGTTCTTGTGCAGTGCTGAAGGCTGGCCGAGTTAAAGGTCCGATCAGATGAACAAAGTCACTGGCCATTAAATTAACCCTCAAAAATCAGTCTATAGTAAAAGCTTCTGCAAAGAGAAGCTTACAACTCCTTCAGTTTTCCATTCAGGTGTCACATAATGCACGCTTTTTTTCCTGCACTATTCAGCTTGAATTCCCCATAAAACTGAACTTATTTCTACCTGCCGTGTCTCGACTGAAATGGGACAGAAGCATTCACAAGATAGAAGGCGGGACTTGACGTTGATTGGATCGTTAGCTTCAAAGCATTTTAATTGGCTGAAAAATTTGTAAATACCTCGGAGTGCAGGATGAGTCATTTGGAATATTTTAAAGGAAGAGAAAATATGTTTATTTATGATGTAAAAATACTATAGATGATGCTTTATTGAAATATATTTGGGAGGTAATGGCAGATTAATAAACATTTACACAGGAGTGTTGGATTAAAACCTGTAAAATGGACTTTTCATTTCATGGGAACTTTGAACTCCCCTCTCTGTGATTATAATCATATTTCATATTTGGTTATTTAGTAGATAAATCAAATCTGGGATTTAAAACAACCCACAGCATTTGCTTTAAATTTGCCTGAGGACAATAATAACCACCAAACAATCTCTCTGGCAGAACAGATTTAAAGGGATACTTCACCCATTTGCATGAAGCTGTGTATCATTAGAAACATGGTAGTTGTGTTGAATGGTCGTGAATCCAACCCTCATTTTGCCCTGAGACGAGAAAAATGTGTTTTTCTTTGCTTGAAAGTTTTCTTCATGTGAGGCAAAAATCGTCATATTGCATCACATGAAGAAAACTTCCAGATTTTTCTTGTCTCAGGGCAAAATGAGGGCTGGATTCACGACCATTCAACACTACTACCATGTTTCTAATGATACACAGCTTCATGCAAATAGGTGAAGTATCCCTTTAAATGTTGAAATGGCAGACTTAATATTATAAATAATAATTATACTTTTTCCACATAACCTGAAACTTGAAGGACATGTTCCTAAATTATTTGATTAGAGGAGCACAAAGCAGCCGGGCTATTTTAGTTGCATTAAAACTCTATATTTACTATCACGTTGCAAAAAGTGGAAGTCTGATAATCAGTGACTAGTAGGGATGTAACGATACCTCACAATACAGTTTCTTATAAAGAATTTTAAAAAATACTTTTTTAGACCCAGTGTTTTGATACGCATCATATCATGAGTGTATCGTTACATCCCGAGTAATTGTTATGGTCATCAGTCAGTTAGCGTTCATGTGGCTGTAAACATGTTTAAACAGATAATAATCAGTTGAGTGTAAGAGGTGGTCCACCTGAGGCCTGCACTGTGAAGCCATCTGAGTGTTTTTACAGTTACCTGTCTTCACTGAAATGATGCCGAGCAGTCGCATGATTAAAGCTGGTTTATCAGCCCAGAGTTTCCATGAGCGTGTCGCTTGAGTGAGGCGGTGTTAGCATCGTCATCTTAAGAAGACGTCTTTTATGGATCGGGTCAAAAGGAGCAAAAATATTTCACCTGGGGCGGACGTGTAACCTTTTTGCTGTCAGTTTTAAAACAGCTTCTTTTTTTTTTTTAAGTATTTTGATGATCTCACTTTGATTTATGGACGATCAGTTAAGATTGAATGTGCTGAAGTGTTGAATATTGTACAGTGATTGTTTTTTGTTTCTGTTACCGTGACATATGATTTTATTGAACGTGCAGCTTAAGGTGCAATTTCAGAATGCTCATCTGATTGAAATATTTCCCACATATGTGGCAGCTGAAGGACTGCTCGGTGATGGTTTGACACTGATGTCTTTGATAGAAATTGAAACTATCAAAGCTTTGCCCACAGGCGGAGCATATAAAGCAGTTTTGTCTGGTTGCGTCTCCTCCGCAGTTGTCCTCGTTGTTGCCCGAGGCGACCATTGAAAACTCAAACACCCCTCCCTCCTGAGTCCCGTCACTCACAGCGGTGTACTCGTTCACAGTCACAGCTTGTATAATGTGTTGACCTTGCGATTCAGGTGCCGGAGCCTGATCAGAACTTCTCCCCATAATCGAATACTGATCACTGTGCATCATGTCGTCCTTTTCTTTGTGGTCTAGGAAAGGCAGGTCTCGACCTGGTGAAGTGTATCCCTGCTCACTGGCTGCTCCGGCAACAGGACTGATGTGATACTTGACATCAGGTAGAAGTAAACACACGTTTTGTTCGTTGGCATCGCTCCTCCTCTCCGTCCACAGCTGAATGTGGTCGCGTGCTCCCGTGACGTTATCGTCCCCGGTTTGACTTAAAGTCTGAAAATCCTCCCGACTCGGCTCCAGCTTTACCGTCGCTGCTTCCTCACCCGCTGCCTCCGTGAACGAGGAGCCGGGTACCTGTTCTTCAGACGCTGCAGGTCTGTTTTGGTGTTCTACCAGGTCCTTCAGTAGATGATTATCAGGCATTGTAAACATGAGGGGATGTGCCTCCAGCATGTCGGTGCTCTCCCCTGTTAAAAGAGCAGAATAAAGTCAACAGATTCACTTTTAGAGGAGGATTAAGATTCAGAAAAATGTGTCATTATCAGTGGTGAGGTTTTAATATAGTTCACAACGAGGGTTGAAACTGTTCAAATCTTTCCTGATAATTTGTGCTAAACAAATGTAGATGTGCTTATCTGTAGTAGTGAATTTTACTAAACATGAGGACTGTAATAAAAGAATCACTTTTTTTTCCTTTTCTTTTTTTTAAATAAAATGATCAAACATCCCATGGTGCCAGATTCTCACATATCAGCATCTATGTTTTATATTTCATGAGAACAAACCCAACATGTGGCCTGTTTGATTGTAAAGTGTGAACTTGTATGAGGTTGTTTTCAGCACTAATGCTCATCATCATCATCCTTTGATTTCTACGATCAGATCAAACGGTAAACATGTTTAATGGAGTCAGGATAGGGGACCTGTTCTGTAATCATGTTTGTCCCCCCCCCCCCCCCCCCCCAAAAAAAAAATTCTCGAAAAAACAACATCTCGAATCTTTAAAATGATAAGGAGCACGCACATCCAGAAAGTAGAGTCCTGTATGCTGGACAAAAAAACACCAGAAGCTGCTCCAATTCCACTCCGCTTGAATTTCCCTCGGGATCAATAAAGTATCTAACTATCTATCTTTATGGGAACGATCGGTACACGTAGCAGGGAACGACGTTCAACACGCCATGACAGAAATTCACAGTAAAAAGGTCCACATGACCTGTGCACAGACTTTACAAAAAGTGAACATTTAATGATGTAAAACTTGAGGCTGCAGAGACTGGAGGGAGAAGAACATGACTGGAGCATCAGAGTCACAGTGACATAAAGCAAAGAGAGAACGAGGCGGTGCATGTGGTGATCGTTCCCATTGAAATGTAAAATAATCTGTGTAATGTGCCCCATGATGAGTTCCTCATTCAGAACAGTGAAATGATTGGATACAGCTGACCTTCACGTCTGTTCAAATCCCCCCCACCTTTGCAAAACTGAAAGAACCCGCTCGTCTCTTACCATTTCTGTGCGTCTTCATGTGGCCCTTGAGGCTGCTCTTCTGGTTGAAGCACCTCCCGCAGATGTGACAGCCGTACGGTTTCTCCCCGGTGTGAATCCGCAGGTGTCTCTCCAGGTGGCCGGCTCGCTCAAAGACCTTCCCGCAGTACGAGCAGAGGAAGCATTTCTTTGGTTTGATCATCTGAAAGGACACGCCTCCTCTCTGCATGTGCTCATCCAGCGTGGATCCCGACATCCCGTGCGCTCCGGCTTCACCTGATAACACGATCGCGTCTGAGGGTGCGTAAGGTGCTGGAGACGTCAGGCTGTTTTTCTGTTCCCCGTATGGTTTCCCTGGAAAGGAGAACGTGCTACAAGAAGCTTCCACAGGAGTGGAGAGTATCTGAGTTGTCCCGGGGAACGGAGGAGAACTCTGCACCGAGCCGCTGAGATACTCGGTGCCGTTTTGTTTTTGTGGCGTGGACATCCACGGCTGTCCGTCTCTTTGAAAAGACGTCTCACTGAGGACGTCCGCTCCTTCCACCATCTCCTGCTTCCCCGCCTCAAACGCTGGTTGTGTGATCTTCTCCTCTGCAGGCTCACATTTGACTTGTACAGGCGTTGCGGTGACGTCCTCGTTGGTAGGCGGGGCTTCCTCAGCGCTCTTCTGGCTCTCTGTCTCGGGGTGATGAGTTTCAGGACATGGATTCACCTCGGGAGTCTTCTTCTGTTGATTTATCTGGATCTCAACTGGATGTGGCTGAACGCCTGTTTGAATACAAAAAAGTCATCACAGGCGTTTTAACCGCCCACTCAGAAGAACCCACAACCTCATTTGATATAATAATAACACATTTCTTTTAAAGACGACCAGTCACAGATATTCAAGCTATATTCATTAAACTATTTCAACTGGGAGGAAATGATAAGACCAAGTTTTATACACTTCTTGGGGGCTCAAATAAAGACCCTAGTGGGAACCACCGCACCCATCTTTAAGTTCAAGTTATAAAAGTGGAAATGAAGCTTCATTAGCAAAAGGAAAATGAGGACTTCTTGATTTTCTCTGCTGTGTTGAATCATCTACCTTTAAGGGGCTGTAGTTAACTTTCAAAATGACTGCGTTTATAGCGATTCCACATGGCTGTCCGGTGAACCACCTACTGGCCAAATGATTGATACACAAGTTACATATATTATGTAACTTTTTTTCAGTATAGATCGTCCACTAATAAGTGAACGTAGATGTTATGTCTATCTCTATAAAAAAAAAAGAGAGAAAGACTCTCACACGTGTTTGACCTCTGACCTCTTCTGGAAACATTATGCAGATAAATATCCATCCGTGTTTCAGGGGCGATGTTGATGCCGTACGAGCACGTTATGACGAGCACGCGAGGGAGAGCGAGCGACAGGTGGCTGCTGCAGTTGGCCTGACGGCCATGCGGTGACGCAACAGAGGCAGTCATTTTGAAAGTAATATATATATATATATATATAACGTATTGAATTGACTTGTTCTGTATATTCTGATATTGTTTTTTCATCCTTCTAAGAGTTTGTATTAACATTTTGTATGTGTTGAAATTGTCAAAAAAAACTTTGAAGTGTCGTACTTACATCGTCTGTGAATCTTCATGTGCTCCTTTAAGCTGCATTTCTGATTGAAGCGTCTGCCGCAGATCTCGCAGCGATACGGTTTCTCCCCAGTGTGAATCATTTTGTGCCTCTCCAGGTGTCCTGAGCGCTCAAAGTATTTACCACAGTACGGGCAGAGGAAGCCTTTCTTAAACATTAACCTCTTGGTCGTCCTCCTCCGCACCGCACTGTACAAACTGCGGTACTGATTGTTTCCAAGCAGCCCCCGACTCAACAGGCTCTGCTGAAACCCACCCGAGCTGCTGCAAGCTCCGGCTACTCGGGAGTCCAGAGGACACTCGGGAAGATACGACATCGATCCCTGCCCGACGTTTAAATAATCCGAGTTGATGTGTCCTGCTCCAGTTTGTGTTTCTGGTCTCCATCGTGCAGCGTCCCCTTCGTACAAGGCTGGTTGGTCAGAGCGTGCACGAGCCTCTTCGCTCCCTTCTTCCACAGGTTCACGTTTCACCTGAACCTCAGGTAAGGGCAGGCTGCTTTGTTCTTTTTCAACGTGCACACTTTCCACGATGCTCCTCTGCTCACCTACGTCCCTCTGAGCATCTGTAGAGAGGCAACGATTAAAAAACAGAGCAGTGAGTTTAATAAAGGATTTTATGTGGATTAGTGTATAATCCTCTGAGATTTAAATTGTAAGCAGCTATACATTTTCAAACAATTCTTTTCTTATTCCGGATGCATCTATTATGAGGTACGTAACTTTCACACCGATGTTTGAGTCGTGATTTTTTTTTTGGTGTTAGACTCCCTCGAAGCTGACAGTTTCTCTCATGTTTGACGTGCATTAAAACAAGTCAGAAGCTGAGCCTTAAAGAGACAGTACCTGAAATCGACGCGTTTATACAAGACACATAAAGATGTTTCAACTCAAACTAAAATGAAAATAACATGACCACGTCACATTTCTTGCACTTGTACTTTCCCGTCTTCCCACCAGCGATTTGGTGGGAACACAAACTTTTACGTGACATTGTCTCCAGCTCGTTGCACTCGGTGTTGTGAGAGCGCTTCACTTCTCTGTGAGGAGCAACAAGGTTTACTCTTCTTGACAGATAAGAAAAAAATGAAGACAACTGATTGAGACACAACAGCTACACTGTGCAGGGACACCAGCGCCTGAAACCACGAACCTACGACATGATCAACAGTTTTAAAGTAAATTAAACCTGAACTAACTTTATGTGTAAGATGTGATCATAACACAGACAGTCCATGCCCTGGTCGTTGATTTATGAATTTCTTTAGGAAACTATTTTTCATTCATCCCCCTATTTACAATCATGTGTCTTTGTTTGTTTCATAAATGCTCCACAGTACACATTACTGTTGCAATGACTTTCATGTTGGGCCCTTTTTTGATCTATATTCCTCACAGAACCAGTTTGGATTATCTGGTGCTAACATTGTGTTAAAGAGCTCTTGAATACAGGAAATTATATCTCCTTCATTGAAGAGGTTCTGGGGGATTTATTACCTCTTTACCTCCCTGTCTCTGTGTGCTCTTCACACTTCTCGTGGATGCTAATCATCCCTACAAACTAACTTCAGCAGTCTGTCTAGTTAGTCTGTTTTTAAGACTCCATAACCTGACATTTGACATATAAACATATCTTCAGTGGTGACACGCCGCAGCTCTGGTATGTTGTTTTTTGGAGAAAATCAGAGCAGGGGAGACGACGGAGCTGTCAAACATCCAGAGCTGATCTGCTGGATGTCTGTCGATGCAGACGTCAGCAAAACCTCTTTTGCAGCATCGGTGGGAGATCTGATGAAGTTAGGTTTGTAGGTCATTGTTACACAGGGTCGTTATCAGGATTTGGTCGACCCCCCCCCCCCCCTTCAGGTATTAAAACACCTCACAGAGATAGTGGGATGATAAGAAGGGTGTGACTGGTCATCACTAAGATCAGACAGGATGCAAGAAAACTTTCCTCTCACTGTGAACCTCATCATCATCATCATCATCATCATGGTGAGCTGACACATGCAGGCTGTGCAGCATCTCACCATCTCTCCCTCGGTGCTCAGGTCGCAGGGTCAGTCTCTGCTGAGCGGCTCGCAGCTCGCTGTGCAGGATCTCGATGTTGCTCTTCAGCTTCTTGATCTCATTTTCACGCTGACACATTTCCAGCCGCAGCACCACCATCCCATCCTCCACCACCTGGCCGATCTCTGCCACGGCCGCTTTGGACAGGACATCGATGATGGAGGTGATCTGAGCCCGCAGAGACACGCCGTTCAACATCGTTATAAAAACAAACAAACAAACAAACACGGCAACTGTGCAGCGTGAACTTTTTTTTATCCGAGAAAAGCGTCCTCATATCCGGCGCCAGGCTGCGAGGAAGCCGCCAGCTCTGCCCGTGAAGAGGGCCATGAAGACGCCGTTAACACAGACACAGCAGCCGGTGTTGGTTAGCTTTCTGTTGGTTTAATGTGAACCGCTGTACGCTAGCAGCAGATAATTGGTACAAAGAATAAACAGAGGGATTTTTTTTTTTTTTTTTTTCGATGGACGGAAATGACGTCATTGTTACCGTATACATTAGTGCAAAGACGCAAAGCTAAATTTAAAACAAAAACATTTAAGTGGCATTGGAGAAATAAAAAATAAATAAAAACACAATATAATTGTTTTTTACATAGGACATTACGTAAAAGACGGTAACTTTATTTATATGGACTTTTTTATTTATTTATTATTTTCTGCACTATAGTTCTGTTTACATCTATTCATTACTGTTTACATCTTTAGTCCGATCACTGTCCACTTATATCTTCTTTTTTGTATTTAACATTCTAATTTTGTATTTTAACTTTGTACTGACATCTTGACTCTTTATTCTTTTGTTGACTCTTTATCTTTGGTTATATTTTTAGTATATCTGCAGTTATTGATTTACTGATGTGTGCCTTTTGAACGGCCCCCCAGGGACAAATAAAACATTTTTTTAAATTGAATTGAATTTAGGGGCTCCGTACAAACCATAGACTGTGAACAATCAGTACAATATAAGTACTGTACTGGCACCAGTTCAGACATTCATTAGAGGAACCCCATAATGGGTTTTTTCCAAAGGTCATCAATAAACTGTCCGTTTCAATTAGGAAAAGGTAGAGAAGGTTGTTATGTTAAATATTATGTTTTGAGTTATATACACATTTAGAGGGAGAAAATTATCTGGGCATCAACTTCCCAGAGGTCAGCCAGAAAACACAAAACAAAGATGAATCAAAGACCACTGAAGAAAAGGAAAATAAATAGTTATAGAAGCAAATTAACACAACATACCTTTAAATATGTTTTATGCATAAAACAGCTAGTTATAGCAAGGAGTATGTTTTCTTTATTCACTCCTATTTCAATTTATTTAAGCTATAGATACATTTATATAATAATAACCAAGGGTTTATGAAGTGTGTACACACAACTCCAAATAGGTTGCAAATAAAAACTCACAATGAATCATTGTATGAAACCCAAATCCACTTTACTTCAACAAAGTTGAGTCACAATCTTTGTGGTCAGACACAGTTTGTAACGTTACACAAAAAAACACTTTAGTGTAATGAAGGTGAAGAAGTCAGTTTAGATTTGACTTACAAAAAGGGAAGAAGGTCATTATGAAGACAAATCAACATGACAAGGCATCAACCAGCGAGAGGACACCAGAAACGTTATTAAACACTACAAAAGGTTGTGATAAAAGCAGAAGAACTACACACGTCAAAATAAGATAAAATCATCATCACCATGTATCAAAGCCTTGCCGCCTGAAATGTAAGCGAGAAATGTCACGGTTGTACTAAATGTGTGAACAAATACTGGAAACTTGGCAAGACAAATAAAGGAACGAGAGGATTCTCTTAAAATGCATCGTTCAAAGCCCCACTATCTGAGCCCCATCTCCCTAACAGGTGAGTCTCTTGATGTGTTCTGAGGTTACTCAGCACAGTGAAGCTTTTACCACACTGCCCACAGCTGTGAGGCTTCAGCCCGCTGTGGAAGCGCTCGTGTCTCAAGCAGTTGTCCTGCCTCGAAAACTTCTTGCCGCAGATTTTACAGCTGTACGGCCTCTCGCCGGTGTGCACGCTTTGGTGCGTCCTCAGCCGCCTCTTCTGGGTGAACGATTTCCCGCATTCGAGGCACCTGAAATCTTTCGAGGCTCGGTGCAGGGCCTTGTGCTCTTCGAGCTGAGACATGCGGAGGAAGCCCCTGCCGCACACAGAGCAGGTGAACTGTTTCTGATGTGTTCTCGAAACATTCATCACTGTTTTGGATCTTGGGCTGTTTCTACCGAGGATGTGGTCTTCTATGTTGGCTCCCATCCTATTGAATGTTTGTCTCTGTGCATGAGGAGGTGTCAATAACAGCCTGACTTGTTGTGAGGCCGACTGTAAGCACGGCTCTTGTCTTGTTGCAGGGTGTAAAGCGTGCCTGAAAAGTTCAGTATTTAAAGTGGTTCTTCCCCTGGGCATAGGTTGTCTCTCCATCTGCACACTGAGGGATTTATCTGCATTATTTGTATTTTTCCGTGAAGCATATTGCTCAATGTGAGGGGTAAAAAGCTGGGCTCGCTCCTGTGATGCAACAGAGCTTTCCTCAAACATGCTACAAGCAGGAGGAGGCCAGATCGGTTCTTCTTGCTCAAAGCAAATATCTACTCCTGTAGTGTTTTCAGTTATATCCTCTATTTCCATTTCTTCTTTTATCTGCACACTGAGGGAATCATCCGTGATTTCCTCTGCATCCGTTGGATTTGTTTGTGCAGGATATTGCTCAACGTGAGGAGAGAACATCTGTTGCTCCTGCATTGCAACAGAGTCCTTCTCAAACATGCTACAAGCAGGAGGAGGCCAGATCAGTTCATCTCGCTCAAAGCAAACGTTCACAGCTGCAGTGTCGTCTGCTGTTTCCTGGGTGGCAGGCTCATCTGCCGGCTCTTGTTTCACCACTGGCACCATCTCGTGGCTCCCCTCGGCTCCATGTTCAGGCTGGCAGACCGAATCAGTTGTCTCCACTGCAAAGGTCACCTGATCCTCCATTTCACCTGAGTGTGACAGAAAGAGATTTAACGACACATGAAAGAGCAAGTCGACAAAGCAAGGACAAGTTTTAGTCTGTTTAACTGTTTAATGTGCACGTTTAATTCCTGAATAAAAACAGCTTGACAATGAAATAGTGCAAGATAATGTGTGTGTGTGTTCTGTGCTGTTAGATGTTCATCTTCTTTGTGTTGAGCTATATGTGATATTCTCCTGTGTCCAAAACAAAGGGAGACAATAGAAGCAACTAACTAACTATAATAACACTTCAACATGTTATGGTTTATTCCTTTTATCCAAATCACAATACAAAATATAGTTCTTTGGATTGTGTAATTTAGTAATAGGATGATAATAACACTGTATGATGATACATAATAAGATAACATACTAGTAACAACACTGTATTATAACGTAGTGGTAACAGATGTCCCCTCCCTGCAGACCCAGCTGTGTTTACTTCTCACCTTTAGTTAACTGCTCTTCTGTCTGCTCCTGCTTGTCCTCAGAGGCTCGGACCCGAGCTGCTTCTTTGGCTTTGCAGAGTTCAACCTGCATCAGTTTCAGGTTTGTCTTGAGCTCCTGGATCTCACTGTCCCTCTCACACACCTCCAGACGCATGACCGCCGCGCCGTCCAGAACCAGCTTGGTTATTTCAGCCACCGCAGCCTGAGCCAACACATCCATGATGGCCGCCACCTGCGAGCCGACAGAGGACGACAAAGACATGCTGGATATCGAGATTTAAGATCGACGTAGTCCAATGTTAAAGGCTTTATTTATAGGAAACAGTTGGTGCTCCAGCAGCAACTTGAAACATCTCCCCAGCAGCCTTGTTTAGATTTACTTCCGGGTTAACGTAATGGCCGAAGTGACGTAAGGTCAACCGACGTAACTCTTCTAATAAACGTGACATAGAAATCTCTCTGTATGCACATCGTTGTTATGATCTGTAAACGTGCCTCTTTGATTATGTTTTCTTTATCCTTGTCTGTCTTGAGTGGTACATTGGCTTTGTGACGTCACTGTAGCTAGTTAAAATGCCCTTCTTTTAATCAATAATTTTCTGATAATGCACAGCTTTTGCCACGTTTATTTTTGTTGTTGTTGTTTTTTTTTTTTTATGAAACTGTTTCACATTATTAGCCCTCAAACAGGAACAGTATTATTTCACAACGTAGTCTCTTCATGCTGGTTTTATAATTTATATTCCTTATGAAAAGATTCAAGATGTAAATATTTACAAGGCACAGGTTTGAAATGAGACATTCCAAACTCCCCTTATTATTAAACCAAAAAGCAAATGATGTAAATATGAGTCACATAGATTTCAAACTAAGTAGTTCAAAAAACTCACATGAACCCGATAAAAGCCACAAGCAGAAATGCGTCGGTTTAATTTGTTAATAAATTTGATCTTCTTACTACAAGTTTTGCTGGAGATTTTTTGACCTCTTCATTCTTTCACTCTTCACACACTTTGCTAGTTGGTGAAGTTGTGAAGCTCTGCTTTTTAAAAAAATGTTTGACCATCATTCTCATCATCATAAAAGGCAGACCTGGTCTTAAAAACATGTTTTTATTCACACAAATAAAACAACGGTTTGTCTTACATAGACCACATATTGCTTTAAAAGTATACATTTTATTTCATTTACCAAAAATATATCTAACTCACTGTGTGACCATTTATCTAAGATAATATACAGATACTTTGTGTAATAAGTATTGTATAAGAAGATGAGTGCAAACACTGAGCATTTTACGTTAATCTTCGATCTTCATTGTTTTGCGTTACAGACTGAGAATTAGGAAGCTATAAAAAAACTGGGTGTATATTGTTTAAAAAAAAAAAAACTCCATCATTAATATGTTTCAGCAGCATTCACCTTTGGTCCATTTGTTTTTGTTTACTTTCAGTTCAATTTTACACACACATTTGGGCTATGTATGTAGTAGCTGGGCCTCCTCGGGACTTATAGGGGATCAAAGACAGTGAAAACACATCATCCTCCCTGCAAGAAGGTCAACATTTGGCGCATGTCATCCCCAATCGTAACTCCCTCATTTCGTGTCAGCTCTCTACAGTTTCCAATCGTACAAATAGAAACATCCTCCCATGAAAAATGCATTAAAAGCCTAAACGATCCTGATTGAAAATCAAGGTTCCTCACAAGGCTAAAATCAAAACCTCAACATATCTGCTAGCATCATTTTCACAATACTGTTGATGATATTTATACTGAAAGAAAATTCTCCAACAGTCAAAGGTAAGCTCAGCCCTTTATGCTTCATGCTGAAAAATAGTTTGCACAGTTAAATCAGTTGAATTCATAATTTTGAACAAACTAAAAAGATGTCCTCACTCTGCTTCATTTTCCTCAATCCTTCTGCCTCTCTTTCTCCTTCTCATCCTCTTTCTCCTTTTCCCGCTTCATGGTGATGATGGCAACAGCCTCTTCAAAATTCATGCTATGGGGACTGTTTCTGTTTGTGTCCCTGGTGAGACTTTCATCCAAATCCCTCCTCCTGTCGCCTCCCCTCTGTTCAGGCTGCTCCTTCTTCCCCTCTCCCTCACTTTCATCACCTCCTCCGTCTTTCTTCTGCCATCCCGCACAGTCGTGATCCCCTTCGGCCGGGACCGTCACCGTGTTTTCTCTCTCTCGGTCTGCGTCTCTCTGCTGCTGTTGGTGTTTCAGAGTCAGGGCGGTGATTTTGCAGTGCTGTGGCTTCGGAGGCACAACGGGCACCGCTTTCACTTGGTAGAACTTCGGTTGCTTGGAGACGACCAGCTTCCTTCCAACACCACCTTTAGGGCTGTCGCTCCCCTCATATTGTTTGCCGCCTTTCATTGCCTTTGTGCCAGACTTGACCTTTATCAGTTCTTTATCTATACTTTTTATTGTTATTTGTTGTTCATCATATCTCTTCTTGTCACGGATGTCCTCTTCTCTTTCTTTTGAAACCCCTTCCTCTTCGTCGCTTTGCGTTGCTTCTTTGCACTTCTTTTGAATTGTTTCATCTAGTTCTGTTGCCTTTGGTAAGTTTGCCTCTTTTTGCACACACACTTGCTGCTCTTCTGGGTCTGGAAGCTTCTCCTCAGTTGCCTTTTTCTCTATACTAACTTCTGTCTCAGTTGTCCCTCTTTCCTCAACTTTTTTCTCCGCTGAAGTACCGTCCCTCTGCTCTCCCTCCTCTCCGACTTGTGCGTCTTCTTCCCCTACTACGCTTTCTCTTGAACGCTGAGTAATCCCTGCATCCTCCTCAACATCCTCCAGTTCATCCCAAACTGCACTCTCCTCCTCTTTGCAGTCTTCCTGCAGCGTTCCTTCTTGTTTTTTCTCATCTGTTTCCTCATTGTCGTCCATAATCGTTTCTTCCCTCATGTTGTCATCACCTTCTTCTATTCCTATAACCATTTCTTGACTTAAGTCGTCTTTGGAAACCCTGTCCTGATCTTCATCATCATCTCCTCTTACAGGGGATCCTGGCTCTTCTATTACACAAACAGAGACGTCTCCTAGCTTTTCTGAAGGAAGGTCAGAGGTTTCTTCCTGTTTGAGAAAAGCACAACACGCTGGATATTCAGATTGAGGGTCATCAGCTGATTCCCTCTTCTCCTCAACCTTGACGTCCGACAGACTGCTTGTTTCCTCGCTGCTGGGCGTCGGATACTCCGAGCAGCCGAGAGGTGATGCATCCAAAGTGGGAGATTGTTCTTCGTCACTTTGTGTTTCTTCATCAACACCGGGCTCTTCCTCCATTGCTTCACTGCAAATAAATGACATGTAAAAAAAAGATTTAGACATGTGGGGTGCATAAGCTTGGAATTAGAGTATTTAGTCTATTTGTACATGAACAGTTCATTTTGAGCATATTTTTAAAAAAAAAAGCATTTGTGCTTTTTGATCTTGAAGTAACACTTTTTAGATTTGGGGGATTTTATTCATTTATGATGAGAAAGACAGTTTTTTATCTTTTTTTTTTTTTAATATTCCTGACTGACTTGACTTCATATTATTTATGCAACATATGATGACGTTTCAAATGTTGTCTTTCTTGTGCTTTCTACAAAGAGGACGATGGAGTTATTGCTTTCAGCCGCACTTTTCTAAACCAGCTTTACTGCAGTAACAACAGTAATGTACAGTATGTAACAGATATACAGACTACTAATGAAGGGATTAACAGCTGACTTATTCAGATAGTTCAGGGATGCAGCTCTATTTAAAAGGTTTGCTAACATTAGTAAGGATACTCTACAGTAAGGTTTTTAAGAAAATCCAGTCTGCCTTTAAAGCTGTGTATTTGAGGCCTTTGACCGCACTTGGCAGCAGCACAAGAAGCTGTTACTGAAACGTTTATGTGATTATGGTGAGCTTGTTAGTTCACCAGTCGTTTGTTTACTCATCCAGAAGATGAGCCAGCAGCATCAATGCTGATTCTAGTCTTCCAGCTTCCTGACGCTTACTCGTCTTCCTCTTTCTTTTTTCCACTCCCAGACAGATAATTCAACTTAACTTTTCTTCAGTCACTTTCCTGTGAATAAGTAAAAATTATTGAGAGTGAGTGCCGTCAGTTCGGGCCCACTTAGAGAGGTCTCCTTCTGTCATTGCAAAATTTGCACATTTTGAGGTCACTGCTGTAGTTTAAAGTTTGAGCCTCCACATGGAACGAGTTTCCAGCATTCGTTTTAAAATGTCCTGCTCCAAAGCTCTGAATGGTTCAACCTTGTTTCTCAGCGTGTCCCTACTTTTGTCCGTCAGCTGTTCAGTGTGAAGAGAGTAGAAAACAGCAGCCAGCTGCTTCTGGAAACAAGTTAGTTGACAGCAATGAGACTGACACTCTGAAGCTATCTGTGGGCTCATTATTACAGGAAATACCTTTCATTGGATCCTGTTGAAATAAAAAAAAACAAAAAAACAGCTACTCGATTCTTCATCAGTTAAGTATGACTTAAAGGAGATCCCTTATATGATACCCAAAGTAATGTTGTGAACTGATTTGCTTACACATTTGGTAAACATGTTGTCTTATTATTACTGTATATGAAATGTGAAACGAGTTTCACCTTTGCCTTTCGTTTTCCAGCACTTCTCTTCTCTGGTGAAGTTTCTCTTCCTTCTCTGTGCGGTCCGTTTCTTCCAGTCCGTCATTCTCTTCTTCGTCTTTCACGTCTTCACATTCCTGCTCTTCTTCAAATGATTCGTTGCGTGGAGGAGCTTCAAGGCTCGGTGACGGA
The DNA here is from genome assembly GCF_947650265.1 of Symphodus melops. Lineage (NCBI taxonomy): Eukaryota > Metazoa > Chordata > Actinopteri > Labriformes > Labridae > Symphodus > Symphodus melops. The sequence continues at coordinate 24,446,252 of NC_136697.1, read as the reverse complement.
CTATCCCTTTCCTTAGAAAGTTGCGACTGATGCACAGCGACTCCGTCAAGAGCACGTCCGTCTGAACTGTCTGCATCAAACTCTGGCAAATTGTTTAAAAAGTAATCACACGGAAGGCTTTTAACAAACATGCCTTCGTCCTCCTCACTGTAATCGTCATCCTCCTCCTCCTCTTCGGAGCTGGACTCCTCGGCTCCTGGCATAGCTGAGGCCTTGTACGGCAAGCTGAGGGATTTCATGTGTCTGCTTTGTAAATCCAGGCTGAGTGGCCTGTGTGTGTTTAACTCAGCGGGACTCCGGGTGTCTGTTTCTGGGTTCGGCGGCTGGTGTGCGTGCTCCTCTGCGAGACGATTGGAGGACTGATATTGCTCCATGACTTCATACTCATCATCCGAGTGACCGGGAGGTTCAACGGAGAACTCGTTCACCTGACAGGTAAAAGACAAGTGAACACTTACTGCCTTCAATCGCTCTGCAAACGTTCTCATGGTGCAGCGAGCACACACTTACCTGATAGGGGAAACCGCAATCCATGTGGTCCAGAACGCTGAAGTCCATCTGGTCCAGGAATTCAAAGTTATCTTGAACGTAGCCCGACATCCCCAGGGGGTCTGTTTCCTCCTCCGTAGAGTTGAGGATGTCAGAAGCATCAAACACTTCGCCCTGCTGAGTCTCTTCAATCACATCTTTCATATCTGAAAACATAAAACGCAGGCAGGGATTAAAGAAGGACTTAGACTATTTGTATACCGATGGTTTAAAATAAAAGTTCTTAATGCATTCAACAATCAGGCCCATTGTATTTACATCTCACTCTAGGATTAATTGGAGATGAAGCGATTACTGATATCAATAATAACTGATATAAAAAGCAATAGCTCAGTAAAAATATTCAAGTAAAACAAGAAAAATTACCCATATATACATCGCTGTCATCAATATTGTTGTCATCATCGTCAGTATCTTCATCATCATCTTCCACCGTGTTGGCGGTCAGGCTTTTGACTCGCAGCTCCCTGGACACATTTCGATTTCTTATCACCGTCTCCGGCTCCCTTTTGCAATCTTCCCCGACCTCCTCCTCCTCTTCCTCTTTCTCTTCCTCCTCCCCTGTTATGCTTTTACCTTCTTCATCCTCATTAACACCTGTTTCTGTATTCACGTTTTCATCTGCGACTTGTTCCCCATCCGTCATTGTCCTTCTGTGGTTCTTCTCCTTTCTCTCAGCCGCTCTGCCTTCTTCCACTTTCCTCTCTCTGACTACGCTCTCTTTCCTGTCTCTTCCCTCCGTACCCTCCACCCTGTCTCCGCCATCTTTCTCCCTGCCTCTGTGGATGACCCTGTCAGCCCCGCCCCCTTGCAGCACTAACAAGGCCATGCTCGAGGTGATGTGTAAAGGTACCGTGACCATAGTGGGCCCTGTGATGTGCATGGCTGCTCTACGACCCACTTTAGTGGAGAGTCCGGGGGATCTGGTCTGCACCGTCTCGCTCCCTGTGAGTCCTAAACCTTCAGGGTCTAAGGCGGTGTAGGTGCCCTGAGTCCCTCCTGTCCCACTCATGATCCCTGTCCCCCTGCGGTACGTCACTGCATATTCACTGCCACCTATCCCTGTGGTGGATACTGAGACGTCGATGCCCGGCTGGGGGGACGAGGTGACAAGGGGAGATATGGTGGAAGGAGGGTGCTGAGCAGGACGTCTGGATGCTGAAAAAAAGAAATGACAAATATTTTTAACAAGATTTGAAATGTAAAGTTGGACTGTGAATACATTCCTAGAAAACTGTCTGAATGCTTCTGACAAACGTTTTTTTTTTTCACTAGTAACATGAGTTTGTGATGCTCCATGTAATTTAAAACCAAACCTGTAATAGTTACTGTGGATGTTTAGTTACTTTAAAAAAAGTCCAAGTCAAATTCGTATTATATGATGTCGTAGTGTGCCGTCGTGTCTCATCGTTTCGTATCGTATTGAATCATATTGAATCGAAGTATCTATCGTGTCTTATCAATCACAGTGACGTCTTGTGTTGCATCATATTATACAGCAACGTGTCATCTCATATCAGATCGTGTCGTGTCGTACTGTTTCACGTTGCATGATATTGAATCACTTTGTGTCTTGTCTTCAGCTTTTGTGTCGTGTGTTTTCGTGCTGTGTCTTGTCATATCCTTTTGTATCACATTATGTCATTCTTGAGAGGTGAAATATAGATTAAATTCACATGAAGATGCCCTGATGATTAAGTATATGTTTTTATATTAATGCATTTATTTTTATCATTTGTTTTGAACTGGACCTTTAATCAAACTTTGATGAGTTTGCTCCACAAATCAATCGACACAAAGAAAGTTTATATGCATCAATATATATATATTTTTTTTTTAAATGCTTTAAAATGATGTGAAATGTTCTATGTATCAGTCTGATTGACAGTTTGGAAATGAGTGACAGGAGGGAGGAGCACCTTCTTTTGGAAAGGGGGCTGTACTGAGGGAGTCCATGCTTCTTGCAGGTCTCAGAGTTGTCCGGTCTTTCTCTGGAAACAAAAACAATTAAATAAATTAAAGTAGAGGTTTAAGAAACACAGTGTTCTTTAACTTGAAGGTCACGTTCAGCCTCACTCAAAGTGAATTAAATAATTCATGGTTAAATCTGTAATTGCAGCGTTACAGTGGAGCAGTTATTACCAGGACTTCGAACCATGATGAGGTTTTTGTACCTTTGGCTGAGTGTTTGTGTCTCCGTCGTGGGTCAGATAATCGTCCTCCAATGTTGAAAATGGACATCCACTTTCTGCCTTTAAGAGATCCTTTCCTCCTGAACAAGACGACAAAGACGTCAAACATGAAAAACAACTAAAAAGAACCTGACATGACCTCCTACTGTACCACGTCCTGACAACAGCAATGACTGCATTATTTCACAAATAATCAGGAGATCAGGTTTTTAAAATCATAATCAGACACTGTACTGACTTGTCTGTGCCTTCAATGATGGAGTGGTAGGACCTCATAAGTGGAGGACCGTCTCCTGGACTGATGTTACCGAAGTTTTGCATCGGCTGAATGCTTGCAGATTTGAAAAATCCTTCTTCACGACAAGACGCTGCTGTTGGCGAGGGGAGCGAATTCCTTCTCTCGTTTGATACACCTGAAATCAGAATCAGAATCAGTTTTATTTTACATTTATACATTCAAGGAATTTGTCTTGGTGTATTGGTGCAAAAGAAAAAAAATAAGGCTAAGTACTTAAAAAATGAAATTACTAATGTATACAATAGAATTTAAAAAAAAAAGTAAAATATAAAAAACACAAAATGTACAGAGGGTGCATGAGAGAAAATAAATTTCAAGTCCAGTGAGCGTTAATGTAACAAATAAAGAAACAGTTTCAGCCTAAACTCAAATTCATTCGGTGAAAAAGTCATTGGTAACTCTGTGAGTGGGTGTGTGTGTGTGTGTGTGTGTGTGTGTGTGTGTGTTACCGATTGCAGGAAACAGCTGAGCGACATGTGTGAGGATGAACTCCACCACGATGGACTGAACTCTGACCTCCATGAAGGCTGCTGTACCGTTAAAGCCAGACACTTCAATATCCTTCGACCTAAACATACAAGATGACTGATGGGTGGATGAATGACTTAAAGGTAAGACACCAGAAGAGCTATAGCTTGATGTTTAGTGTCTTGCACAGGTACTTCACTAGAACATATTGGCAAACCTGAGCAGATTCGGGGCCCAGACGATGGCCAAGTTCCTGGCGTGCATGTTGGTTTCGGATGAATGCGAGGCCATTCTGACAAGATGACGCATCAGAAACTCCAGAGTCCTGAAGTAAAAACAGAGTCAGAGATGAAGGTCTTTTAACTGGGGCACAGGTCGACTTTATTTCAGGCCACAGTCTTAACGTTATGATGTATTTCTATAGGTGTGCTACTGGAGGTTACAGTACACAACAACATAGCCCAAATCTTTCAAGTCGGAGATCAACGGACCAGCCAGTATATTTTTATTAAATGGATTGAGAAGAAGACACATCGGCCAGAGCAAATTAAACTGAGTCTGGTACCTGGGTGAAAACCTTTTTCTTACTTTATGAGTACAGGAGGTCTATAAAACTTTGAATAAAAACAGGTAGGCCACCTCAAAGACCAATACAAAAAAGATCCTCATGTAAAATAATGTAAAAATAAATCCATACAGTCCGCAGCAGATAGTGAAGCCACAGAGAAACTCCAGACTACCGTATGTTTCCTCATGCTGGAAACTAAAGGTTTACCTATAATGTGGTGTTGGCAGTTCTTTAAGAACATCTCCGATCTTCACCAGCCTCTCCTCCTCCAGCTGGATGGCCACTGCCTCCTGAAACACACACGTTTGCATTAATATATAACAAGTCCATTTTGAAATATCATCCATTGAAACATGTGGAATTTGAACTTAGTGTATACTTTAAGAACAATACTTTGTTACGGACTATCACTTTTAATGTTATTGTTTTATTTTGTACATTTCAAAATAGGATACAATTTGTCTCAGACTCGTCTGTATTTATTAAGAGATCTGGACTTGTTCTGAAATACAGTCACTTAAACTGTGTGACACGTCTGTGTGTACTCACAGCAAACTTGTCGTACAGCTGGTACGTGAGCAGAGGGTTGGGCAGCTCTCTGAAATAAGCTTTACACAGAGAGCTGACACAGTGGATGTCCTGCAGGTACAGGTCCTTGTTCAGATCTGGAGCCCCGTCGCCTTCAAACTCCCCCCTGGTTTCACATCAACAAAATACACAAACACGTGATTCACATTTGGCCTGAGAACACTCTACAGATCATTCAGGGCCATACTGTACGTGCAAAGAGAGACAACCATTGTCACACACACACACACTCGTACAGAACCCACCTGAGTTTCTGAATGTTGGACGACACTCCAGACAACCTGTAGATGCCGTCCACGATTCCATGTGTCTCCACAAACTCACTGCAGCATCGCAGCACCAGAGGAACTGTGGGGCGCAGTGAGGTACTCAAATGAATGAGCTGCATTTAAAAATCTTTATTTCTAACTTTGTATTTGAGCATGCGTATTCAGTACATGTGTAAGGCTTATGTGAAAGGGCTTAAGAACCACACAGAGGGTCGAGAACAGATTGAAGAAAGCTTCGATCACCCCTGTCTGAATACTTCATACTGCAGGTCACCAGAGCTTTGTTTTGATAATGGAAGCACTCTATGTTCCCACATCTCTACTTGTTTCCAGCTTACATATCATTAGAATAGGGAGCATTTATGAGATTTAAAAAATGTAGTATTTGGGGCTTTGATGCCTTTATTGGTCAAAGAGTGGATGGAGTTGGAAACAGGGATGATAGAGTGAGGAATAACATGAGTGGAAGGAGCCGCAGGTCGGATTGGAACCAGGGCCACCATCTTGGAGTAGCCTAACCTCCAAACACGGGAATCACAACATGATCGTGAGGCTGTTAGATTCTCTGTGGTAATTTTGACAAGGGTTTAATTTCTTTTCCCCAGGTCAGAATTTCAAACTTTGTTATAGAGTCAATAGTATGAAATGACAAAACATATTATAGTGCACTGATGTTTTACTCTTTGAAACGACCATGCTAAACCGTTTCCTTTCCTAAGGTGTTAGTAACTCAAAGTTGCTGCCTCTAAACAACGGCTACATTTTAAAACAGGGGTTTTAACATGTTTGGTTTCCCATTGAACTCAGACATACTGACTGAGTCGAGGAAAAGACGTACCCCTTCATGTTACGTTCAAATGAGTTCTTTTATCAGACTCAAACTCAGACTTAAACCACAGCAGGACAACACTGCAAACATTACAATCAACATGACTAATTTCTATTTGAAGATATCTCACTTTTGCATCTCTTTTGTGTAACCCTTATGTAGCATATAGAAGCATATTCCTCCAAGCGAATGAGCTGGACTCTAATCTGACCTGTTGCTTCATTCCAACATGTCCACTCCACTTTTCCTCTCTCCAATTTTTGAATCTATCAACTGTCCTATCTCTTAATAAAGGCATAACAAGCCCTTTAAAACAAGTGAATGTTGTTTATGATACCTGTAATGACATTTTTTTTAAAATAAGAAATTAGACAAATACACTTGGTAATATTAAAGGGTGAATCCTCTTCAGGTGAGTACATAATCTGTGTAAATTAAAATGGTCTGATCTTGTTTTTTCAAATTGTCTCCCTCTGTATATGAGTTTTTTATAATGTAGGCTGTCCTTGCATAGAAGATTAAACATGTGCATCTGAAACATTCCCACGAGCTTATACATCACTTTGTATCATGTGGCTATTCAGATGTCTTTGGTGAGTCTGTTTGAGATCTATCTGAACATTGTGGTGCGTATTGTGTGTTTCAATGACTGGTTTCAGGAATGAGTCTGTTCACTTACTCTCTTGAGAAGAGGCGTTCAGGTGTTCGAGCAGATCACATCCAAACACCTTGTCTTTGTGCCCTCCTTTTCTCCGAACTCTCCTCATCTCGTCCTTTGTGCTGTTTCCACCTTACATGAAGACCCACCGGAGTTTCTCTTGCTTGTGACAGTCAGACTGACTGTCTCCCGTGGATGCGTTGACCAACTCGCTTAATGTGCCAGTGCCTTTGAAGAGGTGTTGCACATTTCAATTCCACAGATTTGTCAGTTTAGTTGCTGCTTTCTTTGCTTCAGTGGCATGATGGTGCGTGCAGGTTGTTTCCTCTGGTGTGTTAAAGCTGAAGTGTCAGGACATTGTTTTGTTAATGTCCCACCCTGCAAATGCAGAAATACAAAAAGTTTCTTCATGCATCACAAACTTCACATTTCAAACAACAGCCTCTCCGATGATGAAGGAACATATTGCACTGAGTGCTCACTGTGCATATGCAGCTCTCCACTTCCCCTTGATGCTCAGAAATTTATTGTCGAATGAAAGGCCACACCCTTGCCTCTGTACTTCTCTTATTCAGTGAAGTGAGCCGCTGAAATGTTCGCCCTGATAACACCATTACCTTTTTCAGTTAGTAGACTCACTTTAACTTTCAATCACATTTCAAACTTGAAAACTCGTGTCAGATCTGGTCTGTCCTCATGTCAAAGCCATTGTGGCCCCTTTTTTTTTTATCTGCAGCGGAAGTAGACTCTTAAAACCTGAACATATAGACTCCAGCAGACATTCAAAATCGCTCCCCACCCTCTTCACCCTCCTGACACCTGCTATCGCTCTGCTACTGTCCATCATCTCTCACGATCGCTCCACTTTTAGAAAACAGTTTTAGTGTAGTAGCAATGGAGAAAACAAACAAGTTAAAAAGTGAGTATGAGTCTTCCTACCTTCAATCGGCAACGGCACACAAGTAGCAGCATAAAACGATGACGCAAGAAACCACCAAACTTCCCCTGTTCACTTCCTGCGTCTCTCCATGTCGTGTGCTTTCTCTGCGTACGTAGCCCACATTTTCTCTGCCTGTGCTGATAGAGTAGGGAAATCAGATGAGTGTATCTGTACAGTGCATCTATCTCCTTTTATGCAGTGTGTTTGCATCTGTGATTGAGCTCTGTGGGTGCATGTAAGCATGACATAAATAAATGGCCAGTAAATGTACCTATAGGGCCAATTTGTCTAGTTTTCTTTGACTGTGTTGGATCAATACAAAACACCTTTAACTATTACTACAAACCAAAGCACCACACATCCATTAAGTAAGGAGCAAGCTGCACTAAGAGCTTACAAAGTACTGACACAATCTGCACAGTGTGTAACACTTGCTGGGAACCCTAACAAACCAGCTAGTACCTTAGTTTGTACAAAATGTCACAAAGACTCAGAAATCTTTCCACAACAGAAACTAAAACTCTCACAAATGAGCACAGACTAACAAACAGAGACAACAAGGTTTGTGATAGAACCACAGAGATAAAAACAAAACAAAAACAAAAACAGGTTAGCTCAAAGTCCAGAGAGTTTCCACAATGTTTCTGAGAAACACAAAAGAGATGAAATATCATAAAATCCTTTAAAATAATCTAATATTACAAAATACAAATTTCAACAAAGGACTCCAAGTTATCACATATCTCTATAACCATCGTACTTACAAACAAGCAATAGCTTTATTCTACCGTTATGTATTTTTGGAGTATGAGTAATAATGCAGAGCTTCCACTTCGGTCAAACTGACTGACGGTGTGTTTGTTGTTATATTTGTTCAAATGTGTACTATGTTAAGTGCTGTGGTCACAAGTAAATGATCTCTTCAAAGTACATGTAGAAAAACAAATGTGGAGTAAAAAGTGCTTTCTAAGATGCATATAAAATATAGGCCGTTAATAAAATGTTAAATACATAATTGATTTCATCACTGTTCTTTTTATTCAGTGTGAGTCCTCTGATTTCATACAGTAGGCCTACTTTGAATCCTTTGAATTATATTATGAAGTCTCTTCTGACAAAAGTTAGAGTTTTGGTCCAAACACTCTAGAGGGTGTGTTTACCTCAAGAGTGTCTTCTGTCATAACTTGGCAATCAGCTTTTGGATTGTCACTGATACATACGTTATTTTAACGAGTCATTGAGAATTACTTGTGACATATAATTCCTAATAATGGTCTGGCTAATTATTAGAAAGTGTCTATTTTTCTCTTACAAACAAAACCACATCTTATGATGTCATTCTGATGAGGAACGCAATCAAAAATACACTGGTCAATTGGTATTGTTAAAATGTGGCTTTTTGTTTCAACCGACTGATTGAGTGAGTCTTCATCATCATTAAACGCGCCTGTACCTCTAAAAATATAATAAATAGGCTACACAGTTTAGCCTGCGGGGGGCAGCATTGCGCTTTCAAGTGTGCAGCCTGCCGGAATTCCATTAAAAGAAGAAGAAGAAACCTATTATAATTGTTTAGGAACAGATTAAACTCATTATTGTTATATGATGAGAAGAAAAACTTAATGTGTTGTTCTTTAAGCAAGTTTTAACATGTTTTAAGTAATCTGGTTTAACGCCTGCACGAGCCCCCTACGGAATAACAGTGCGGATGTAATCGAGTGTTTACGGTAAAAGACGCTACCATGGTAACCTCGGTTTTTTGTTCCAGTACACTCCATCAGGGCGGAAATAGCGTTAAGGTTATCACAAAATGGGCGCTAAAAAAATTGTTAAGAACCGTTATTTTTATTTTATTTTTAACAAATAATATAATCTTGTTACGAAATAAGAAGTTAAACCGTCGACGTTTTTCAAAAAGTGGGGGAAGCTCAGACGAAAACGACACCGCCCGTGCAGACCGCGATGCGATAATAAGCAAGCGACTCTCAAAACAAGCGTTCACGGAAGAACTATTTCACTCGACTCAACAGAACAAGGGTGACAACAACAACAACAACACTCTTTATCTGCAATTTACGATCATCCACCCTCCGATTCAGCGACTTGAAGAACACACAAGGACAGCATAGGAGGATTTATTCATCCGTATTTAAATAAGAAACTCTGAGATGGAGAGCAGCAGCTTCCACAGCCAGCTTCTGTCCGTTATGGACGTCGTGGCAGCGGCGGCCGCGGCTGAGATCAACCGGCGCGTGGACGCCAGCTGCGCGGTGCTCCGGCTGGAGGTGAGCCAGAGCCGCAGGGACATCGAGCTGCTGCGGAGGAAGTGTGAGGGCATGGAGGCCGAGCTGAGGAGGAGCAGGAGGAGAGCCCGGAGGAGAGGTGAGCAACAAATAAAGACAAAGGTATAACAGACTATATGAAAAATAAAAATAAAACGTATAGGAAACTGTGTAAACTTTATGTAATAAGATTGAAAATGAAAAAAGGGTAGTAATAAATAAGTTTATTCTTCTTACTGCTCCTTTTCGGACATGTTACACTGTGTAGATATTTTGTTGATTATTATGTATTTACTTTATAACAAAAATGTTGTTATTTTGTTATTATTCTTAATTGTTATAATTTGTTTATCTCATTCTAATTTTTTTCTGTAATTGTTATTAAAATTATTGTTTTCTTGTTTGTTACATGTTTGTTTGTTCACGTGTTCGAAATAAAAAATAACACTAAGACATGGCCAGTAAATGTACCTATAGGGCAATTTGTCTAGTTTTCTTTGACTGTGTTGGATCAATACACCTTTAACTATTACTACAAACCAAAGCACCACACATCCATTAAGTAAGGAGCAAGCTGCACTAAGAGCTTACAAAGTACTGACACAATCTGCACAGTGTGTAACACTTGCTGGGAACCCTAACAAACCAGCTAGTACCTTAGTTTGTACAAAATGTCACAAAGACCCAGAAATCTTTCCACAACAGAAACTAAAACTCTCACAAATAAGCACAGACTACCAAACAGAGACAAAATGTTTGTCATAGAACCACAGAGATTAAAAAAACAAAAAAACAGGTTAGCTCAAAGTCCAGAGAGTTTCCACAATGTTTCTGAGAAACACAAAAGAGATGAAATATCATAAAATCCTTTAAAAATAATCTAATATTACAAAATACAAACTTCAACAAAGGACTCCAAGTTATCACATATCACTTAAACTATCACTATAGTTCAAACAAGCAACTCATTTTTTACTGATGGATTACTTTGAGAATATGAGAATAAGTAGTGACAGTCTGAGTCAGACAGGTACGGACGTCACATCTCCATATAGTCTATTTTTCAATAAATATTTGGGGCTGTCTGTCAATAGTTAATGTGTAATCTTCTTCCTCTTTTTCAGTGTTTTATCCTCCAGCAGCAGACAGATTCACTCCTTTAATAAAAGTAGATCTGACCAAAGAGACACAGGCGGCAGCTTGGGACAGACAGACGGAGGCTGAAACTGAAACTCAACCGAAGCAGGTTTGAAAATGACTCCATTTAAACATTTGGTGTATATTGTTTGCTTTTGAATGCATGGATAGATCATCTAGTCAATCAAAGTAAAACAACAACACTAATGGCCAAATGTGATGTTGTAAGTTTTATATTTAGCTTAGTTAACATCTCTGTTCTTAGGAATCAAGAATCAATTATTAGGGTAAACAAATGATAGATAGATAGATACTTTATTGATCCCGAGGGAAATTCAGGCTGAATGTTGAATGCTGAAATGCTGACTGAAAAAGTAAAGGGCATTATATGCATGCTTTTTCTTCATCTCGGAGGTGTTTATTATCAACTTTTAATTATTCAAATGATTATTTGGTCCATAAATCAGCCTGTAAAATCAGTGAAAGAGCCAAAAGGAGTTTCTTTTAGTTGCTATTTTTGGTGTCATGAACCCATAAAAAAAACCCTTCAATTCACAAAGACATTTAACAAAGAAAATATATTAAGGGGTAAAATATTTTAATTATTTTTTTCAAATATATTTATGCTCTATTGTATCATACCTCTGTTACTTTAACTCCATTCTTATTATGTGAACGTTTTATTTCCATCCGTTTTATGTGTCTGTTTTACTCACACATAATGAACATGTGCTTGTCTTTGTTTTTCACTCCACACTGTGGGAGTGATGTAGTAATGTTGGTCCTGCTGTTACAGTGTGCAGAAAAGGAGCCTGCTTCGGAAGCAGAGCACATACTGATCAAAGTGGAGTGTGCCGAGGAGGAGATGTGGAAGAACCACTCAGAGGACAAAATCAGTGAGTTCATTCACAAAAATCCCCCCCCCCGCCCCACGACACCCTTATATAGTGTGACAGTGTTTTCTGATTGTAGGAATGATTATGTAACTGTGGTGCTCAAGTGAGGAAGTTTATCTGGTTAAGAAACACACTGTTGCCTCTCTATGACGTGCCAAAGAAAGCCAGCCAGACCATCAGGCACTGTAGGTGTCAGACAAGACTGAGAGTGTTTTTTTTTTGTTTTTTTTTAATAAAATTTTCCACAGAAGAGAAGAAAAAAAAAAAAGGCAGCAGCCTTATAAAATATTTTTAATAAATGATTTAAGTGAGCTAACAACAGCTGTCTTTTAGTTGTGGTGTCGTGAAGTTAAACATCTGTTCCCTACATTGCTCTTTAGTAACAAAAATAGATGTTGAAACATGTGAGAGGAGATTTGTCAGAAATGCAGAATGAAAAGCTCGACTTGAAGATGATGTGTGGTTCCTCTGCTTCTTTCAATTTTTGAAAGAAGCAGAGGTTTCCTTCTCAATTTCTTTCCTTCGGGATCAATAAAGTATCTATCTATCTATCTATCTTCAGAATCTGAAGCAGAGCAGCCTCAATGTTTTGAAGCCTCCCAGTCAGCTGAAACGGATCTCTTTGTCGAGTCTCACAACTATGCTGAGGCCGACCCTGGATCTCTGATGTCCCCGACAGCTGGCTACGACACCTTCCGCGATCAGCAGCTAAATTTGAATCGAAGTGAGGCAGAGCTCGGACTGGTGAAACGAGAGAGAGAGGAGGAGGAGGAGGAGGAGGAGGAGGAGCTGAATGAGAACGCAGCTTCTCTTGATGCGCAGGGAAATTATGTGACAGATGAAGGTAACGGAGAGCTGTGGACATCAGATCAGTGGACTGATGCAGCTGGTCCGAGCACTCTGTATGCTGGGCAGCAGTTTCCCTCTGTTTTCCCATCTCAAAGTGGCTTACATATGGAGGACATAGAGTCTCAAATTCAATTAAAGAAACCACATGCATTCGTTGAGAGCATAGCGAGGGGGAAAAAAGGTATCAGAACGTTTGGCTCTAAGAGACCCCAACAACACGAAGGAAATAATACTTCATCTCAATTCAACACGGTGGATCATTCCTTAATCTCTGAACAGTCACAGCATCCGTACAGACATCCTTTGCCTCACACGGGGCACCACAGAGTGGATTTAACATCGCAAATCCAAACTTCCACCTCTTCTTACGGGCAAGGTCGCACAAGCTTGGTCATGACCAGAAGGATAAGGAAGCCGTGGAGGCCTGCAGTCAAGGAGAAGAAGTTCAGCTGCACGTTCTGCGCCAAATCCTTCCATAAATGCTGCCAGCTCAAAGAGCACCTGAGGAGTCACACGGGGGAGAGACCGTTCAGCTGCGAGCTCTGCGGGAGGAGCTTCGCCAAACAGTGCAACCTCATCAGACACGCGGTGGTCCACAGCGGGGAGAGACCCCACGAGTGCTTAGTGTGCGGGAAGTCCTTCACCCAGCGCTCCACCCTCAAGTCCCATCAGAAAACAGCACACTGAGACCACAGGGTTTCATTTTATACATCGGATTCCTGACGCCATCAATATGGCCTTTTGTTTTATTTATATAAAGGAATATGTTTCCCACAGACTTACTCTGTGCAGGGGCAACACCCTATTTATATCATGTAATAATTTCAAACTGATATTAGATTGGTATGTTAATGGGGCTTTTGGGGTGCAGGTGGCCTAGTAATTAGTTCAAGTGTCCCATTCATGAAGGCTTTACATGGGCGGCCTTTAACCTCAGTTGTACAATTCAGGGGGTCTTTATACAACTTTTCATCATTTGTACGTTAGTCAGAGTCTAACAAGGGAGGTGAAAATAATTTAAAGCTGTTACAATGAGTGGGGCAATCCACCAGGCAACTTATTTATTTTAGAGTGTCTATATAAGTCTTTTTTGTACAGGTCCTTTCTCAGTCTTAATAAGAGTCAATCTTTCCATCTGCTGATTCTTTGTCTAGAATGATCTCGAGCCAGTTATCTGAGTCTGTACCATTTACAGGTGATGGGTTTCTTTATCTGCTGTTGTAAATATTTTCAGGCAGCATCGGTCACCTCCTGTTATTTTATCAGGCAGATCACCTTGATAGAGTGAGATGAAAGTTAATGGGAACAGTTGTCCAAAGGTGTCCCTCACGATTTCCCAGATATTTCATAAACACTTGTGTCTGTGGTGGTGATCTGTCTCTTCGCTCCCACAGTCTCTGACATCTTTGCAGTTTTGGAGCAACTAAATAGAGAACATGAATTTTCCAGCCAGGTTCACGCCAACACATAGAACAGTAGATAGAAGAGATGGATTCACATTTCCTCACTGTCGAGTGTATATTTATCATTTAGTTTTAACATCTTCCGTTCTTATAGTTTGTGGAGTTTCCTTTACTATTTATTATATCTTTGTAAATGTTTTTAAATTATTTATTTAGTACGACCACTCCAGTGTTTTCACTGCCACTATATTAGGGAGGTGTATAACGCCAGATCACAAGTTAAAGTCATTTAAGATACTTTTCAATGCACCATATGCCTTGTTGAATATATTGTTCCATTAAGTTGCACATTTGCCTCCTTTTTGGAAACTTGTATAAGAGATATCTATAAATCAGACTTTTCCAAGTTGTATTTTTCTCTTAGAGTTGGAAAGCTTTGTGACGTGTTATTCTCCATTATTTTGTATTAAGCAGTGATAGCTGTATTTTTCCAATCTAGAATAAATATAACTAGGTTTAAATTCTATCACGGGGCACCCGTCTCAGTTTGGTCCACAGGTCTAATTGTGTTACGACATCAAACCAGGTATGCTTGGTCAAAGTGATAAATATACAGCAAGTAAGGAAGTGTTTACGTAATATGACCACTGCAAAGTCTTTGTTTGTTCAGAGCAACAATACATCGTCTCATCTTCATCACGTGAGGAGTTTGTACGGCTTTCCGGCACGAGTTCCCAGCAGCCGTCAGCCTTCTATCCGGGTGTTGTTTAACGCCATCGCAGAGGCTAAGAGATGGAACAGGACGGAACAGATTAAACTCAGAAGAGGAAAAGTGACGGAGCAAGAAGCCAGACGAGAGGAAATATCAGACAGGCTGTTACATGTTGGCTTGAACTTCACAGCAGTCAGTAAAGCATAAACAGAAGGAGGCTATGAGGTTGCGTGGGTGCAAACAGGTTATGCTACTGCTCAGCCTGTTGGTGTCATGGTTAGGCTGTATTGTTGTCTGTGTCATCTTTGTCTTGTGTTTAGCAGCTTCACTGGATGCACAAAGTCAGAGGACCCAAGTTATGTCTCAGACTTGAATACAAATAAATCCACCTTACACAAGAAAGAGTCTTTTTTTCATCCAGAAAGAGACCTGCTACTGCAGTACAATCAAAGTCAAAGGAAATGAATACATCCATTCATATCTGCACATGTATGTGGTGAAACTAGCTGATATGATAGACATTTAATTAGAGCCTGAACGATTAATCGGTCGGGCTCTCATGTGAACATGTTGAATTTTAGCACACGTATTTCACTCCCTCTCAAAGAAAGAGGTTTAAATGTTTTAATAATTAAAATATATTAAAGGAGGAAAACAGGTCAAATGATTTTCAACTTGTGTTAATAAGTCAGTTTCATTAATTCAATAAACTTACAACACGGTTCTTAGCATGTTTTGTTGTTAGACTCAGTTGTGTTATCAAAATTGTTTCTCTTAATTCCTACGTCATACAGAGTTATTTAATTAAGAACATGTAAATATGTTGGTGCAATGATCCTGCTCCTTTGCAACAATAAGGAGGATTTATCTGTTAATAACAGATGAGAAAGAAGTGGAAGAAACTGGACAGATCATATCTGAAAGTTTAACGCTTATATTTGAAGCAAGAATGACTTTTCCAGATCGATCTCAAAGGCCAGACTGAGTGAGGATATCTGAATTTTAAGACGAAACAAAGAAAAAAAGAAAAACACAAAGTTTCTCACAAGACAGCTTTGTTATTGAATCAGAAAAAGAATCATTTCAACAGGAAAGGTAACACAAGCTTTACACAAATATACAAATGTAAGACATTAAAAGGTTTTCTCATAAATATCAAACTAGATCCTTTTTACCGTAAAAACAGGGTCTTCAAAGTTGCATTGATTTCATAGAAAAGTAGTGGAAAGAAATCTAAAGGCGATCCATGAACGAGTGCATTTTAGTTCCATTAGAAGACGTCAGCAGAGTGTAACAGGAGCCAGAGCTGAGGCGGAGGCAGACATGGTTCATCACATCAGAACATATGAATCTTAATAACAGTCATTATGAGGGACAGAAAACATGAAGTCTGAAACATCTGCTGTTATGAACCTTTCAATGACGCTCAATGATGAAAGAAAGGGGAACACCATTCCCCCACCGTTGTGTACGCGTCTAAACTCTTCCAAGTCCGTGACGTGGCGTGACAAAAGATCACTAATTCACATGATGTTCACTGGAGCGTGTTTGTAAAAGCCTGGGCTGAAAAAAATCTCACAAACCTCATTTTAAATTTGCAATCTTTAAGATATGGATATCTTTATCAAATCACATCCAGGTCCAAGACTCAAGCTGCTAAATCCTACTGAAGACAGAGAGAGATACTGAATTAATAAACTTTATTGATCCCGAGGAAAGATTCATTGCGTCGTGTCACGTGGAGGTTTCTAATATAGAACTCGTGTTATTTTGGTTCAAAGGTGACACAGTCGTGTTAGAAAGTGGGACCTCATCAAAGGGGAAAGAAACGCGTTGTTGCTTTCATTTGGACAACTCCATCATCATCATCATCATCATCATCATCATCGTCGTCGTGGATCAGAGTCGTGAGGAGAGACATGAACCGTTCAAGGAAATTCAGATTTCTGACGTTTGAAGGTCAGCTTGAAATGCATAAATGACTGACATTTTTCGGACGATGCAACACAATCGTCAGGATTTTTTTCAATGCCGTCCTATAAAAAAGTCATCTAAATTCATCGTGGCTGTTGCTAGGTAGATTTCCCTTTAAATGAGCTGGAGGAGAAATCTATGAACTGCAGTTCAAACTCAGGGTTTGTCTTCTGATCAGGCACTCACTTCTTACCAAACAGGTCTTATTAATCACAAAAATATTGGATGCTTTTTGATTTCCCATAAACATTTTTTTTTTCTCTAAGAAATAACAACGAGGAAGAAGTATCAAAAGACGAGGGGTCGATTTAAAAACACTCACATACACAACACCAGGGATCTTCATCACAGACAAGACGCCTAATATAAACATACATATCCAGAAAAATAATCGACATCATCACAATATTAAATATAAACATCCTTTTTTTAAAATATAATCTCTTATGCAGAGTGTCCTTTGTGTGGATAGAAGCTTTTGTCTGTGCGCTTGTCCAGCCCGAACACTCGACATCGAGTGTGCTTAACTTAGTCATCAACATGTGACACACTTGAAAGGTAAAAATCAAGGTGTTTTTTTTTTTTTACATTGTATTTCCAAAAAATCTTTGAAATGCGTCCAGTCTTTCAGTCTACCTTTAAAAACTAGATCCCGTTGACTCTATCTTCTCCTTTAAGGGCTTTAAAGGTCATCGTCTCCTGTGTCCAAGTCCACCACCTCCTCCCTGTCACCAGTGTGCATGTGTGTGAGTGGATTTACATTTGTGCTACATCCAGCAGGTCTCTGTTCCCCCTCACTCGTGCCGCCTCCTCCGCCTCCTCGTCCTCCTCTTCCTCCTCCTCCAGGCTGTAGGAGCAGTCCATCGCCTCTCCACTGTCTCCCTCGCTGCTGGGGACCATCGGAGACCAGCTCTCCCCAAACTCCTCTTCCCCGTTTCCCACCTTCCTCCCCTCCGCCTCTCCGTCCTCGTCCCCTCCTCTCTGCCTGCAGTAAGGTGGGATCTCTACCACGACGTATTTCTTTACCCAGCTGCTCAGAGCTGCCTTCGGTGGCTCGTTTCCCGCCGAGCTCGTGTCAGACCGAGAGTTATCCGCTGAGAGGAGAAAAAGAGGAAACGGATATTCACAAGAGAGTGTACAATAAATAATACAATAAAGCTCCCTTATAGATGGTCACAGGAAGCGTTCTCTGAAAGCTCACCTGGCAGCGTTGTGGAGAGCTGGCTGGAGTTAAAGGTAGCAGAACCGTTGTTATGTTGGGTGACAGCAGCAGCCTGGTTGAAAAGCTCGGAGCGGGGCAGCTGAGGGGACACCGGTAAGGAGTGACACTGTCTTCCTGGCAGCTGCTGCCAGTAGTAAGACGCGCCCTGCTGAGGTCCTCCGGGTCCTCCGTGAGAAGACGGCTGGTTGCTGAACACGCTCCCTGGGGGAGAGTGGAGGTCGAACACCAGCGAGAAGACCGACTTGCTCGGAACGTCGAAGAACTTGATCTTCCCCCCGCACAGGTCCTCTCGGGCGGTGAACGGGTTGATCTTGTGGGCTTTGGAGGCTCGCCTCGTGATGGGCGGGTTGTAGTACGGGTCCTGGACGTTGACTTTCCTTCCTGGTTTGCAGGAGAAGATGTCTGATTGGCTGCGGCTGAGCCAGATGTTCCGTCGCGGGCGTGGGGATTTCTGAGGGATTTTGTCGTCCTGGAAACCGAGAGGGTTCAGCCGTTTGAAGCCCTTCTCGCCTTCAACAAAGAGAAACACACCTTAGAGAAACGTACGGCACAATCACTTTATCTTTATCATACTGTCCGACTCCTCATCAGGGACACAAACATCATTTAATGTCCCCACAAGGTGGCGACAGAGACTCAATCCTGTTTAATTCAAACTGTACCAAAGGCTCTGGATGAGTCTGGTGATGTTCTGTAAGGTGTGGCTGAATCTTCACTTTCCCCATTAACTTCCACCAGAGCAGCAGTGAAAGGTGACACGTTTAAACAAACTACATTTCCCAACCTCTGAAATTTCAGAGAACTTTTGCACTCGGGGAGGATCACGTATCTCACGTATGCCAGGAAGTGTCTGATGGAAGTGCTTGTATTACTCACAAGGACCAAAAAAAACCCCCAACTCTATGAAAATATTTGGATTAAAACTTGTTATGCAACAGGAATATTTCCGTCTTTGAGGTTCATCCTGGTTTCGCAGGAAATGTTGATGTAATCAGGCAGCTGGAGGACGAGGGGGGGGCGGGAGTGGTTTTGTAACAGCTGACAGCAGAGGTGATGTTTGACACATTGAAGAGATCGATCTACTATTGACGCACGTGGGCTGTGTTTTAAAGAAGCTCTACATTAAGAAGGAAGCAGCTTCTTTTGTCTCTCTCATCGATCCCTCCCTGCCTCTTGTTTCTTTACACGCTCACTTTTCTCTCCATCCAGGACTGAGAGGAAGGAGCCGTTTGTCTTCCCTAAACAAAATCATCACCGCCTCCTGACTCCATGCCGCTGACACAACAGGCAGCTGGACGCTCGACCAAATTAGAAGTCAGACCTGGGCCTGCATGGATCAAGTGTCTCACAAAATTAATCTCTATCTCCGCTCAAGTCACGGTGAAGTTCGGACAATTCTGCACAACAAAGAAGTCTTTGACGTGTGTCAAGTCATATTTGACTCTTCCTCTGCTGCAGAAACGCTCCTTTAGTTAAGCTACTGACGAGCATGAAAGGACAGACGTCAGAGTGGAGATAGGGATTTTACTCTCCTGGAAATATGGAGACAGTTTCAGGAGGACTGCTCCAGATATTCTCCTGACCTGGCTGTTTAAATAGGCTCCATACAGTAGTCAGACAGGAGGGGGGGCTGGATGGGGGGGGGGAGGGGGTCTTCTGAGGTAAGATGTGATGTAAAAAGAACGACGCAGGAGAACCAGATGAAGCAACAGAGTCCGCTATACGACGCTCTAATGAGAATATCTGCCTTTATATCAGCGCCCTGTGTAGCTCAATGGAACACATCCGCTAACTCGGACTTGCTGCAGAAATAATGGAGGAGAAATTTGGGGGGAGTTTTTCGGGAGTTTTCAGTAAGTGTGAGTGAAAGGAACTGAGGTCAAATCTGGCTAAGACGCACGTGGTTGTGTGTTTACGAGAGAACTGTGTGAACAATACTGTGGAGACGTGAAATCCAAAGCGTGCTTTGTAAACAGGAAGAGGAGTAGAGGGAAGTTTCAGTCGGGCTCGACAAAGCCGATGAGGATCCAAAGACACGCAGAGTAACGGCTGCAGCAGAGATCCTGTTTCAGTGTTGAACAGGACACGAATACGCTTCTGCATCTCTCAGATCACAGCGTCCTCTCCGACACACTCAGCATGTTCCCGTCATCGAAAGGATTTGACCCTTTTTTTTAAGTGCGAACATTGCACTGTTAAATCTGGCGTTACCTTTGGGGATGCTTTTCTTGTCGTTGTCCACGCTGAGCGGGACGCACTCGTTCACCAGCTCTTCAACTTTCAGACGAGCCAGAATCACCTCCAGGTGTCTGACGATGTCGGGGCAGGAGGGACGGAGTTTAGGGTCCATCTTGGGGAGAGATGCAGAAGGGTGAGATTTGCACATGGTAAATATAAAGAGGCAGGGATGGACTGCACTCGTCTGATTGTTACAAGAAAACATGACATCATTTAAACAGCCGCACCGCTATATCAGAAGTAAATATTTACAATATTTATTTGACTTGTCGTCGCTCCGAGAAAACTATTCAATGTTTCAAGGCAACAAAAAGTGATGGCTTTAATCTGTTGTCTTTATGTGAGCCGAATTTCGGAGAAGTGAACCTTCACTGGGAAGGATGAATTCATGGACTCAAACTAAGAAAACGAAATTGAGGTTTTTATTGCCGATTCTTACAGCAATAAAAAAAAATGTGGCAAATCTTTTCTCCAACCTGACATAACAAATGTTAAATAAAGACAGGAAGGAAAGAGGAAACAAGTTAGAGGGAAAACACTTAGTAAGTTCAGAAAAAGGTTTAGAAAAAGGTCTGATAAATAAAGAGAGGAGAGGTGGTAGAAAGAAACGGTAAACGAGAAAATAAGAAAGGAAGCTCTCGTCCTGTAAACTGGAGATAACATCAATCAGAGAGAAGGATGAAAAGAGCAAGACAACAGACGAGGGATGAGAAGAGATGGATTGAGTGAATAGAGGATCTATCAGCAGGGTGCTCAGAAAGCCTTAATGCCCCCCCCCCCCCCCGCGCGGTTTGTGATTATGTTCGAGGATACATAAATCACAAATCTAACACAGTGATTAACGGAGAATGTGTGCAAAGTAGAGCGTAAAATCTCCTTCAAAAGGCATACTGTATTTGATGAGGTATGATACTGAGTGTTCAGCCTTACTGTGCAACAGAGAAATGCTTTATTTTCAAAAGTCCACTAAGTAACTGATCCAGCTTTGACTAAAGTACACAAGACCCCCCCCCCCCCCCCCCAGCCCTAAAGAGCTAAATCAGATTACTCAGATAATCAAGTTTCCCCTCGATTACTGAACAAGTGATGATCAGCCACTTAAGACATTACAAATATCAACATTATCAATGTTTTCTTGGGATGCACCTCAATGCTACTAAACAGCAGCACCGTGCAGTGATCTGTGTCCTCTTATCACAAGTGCACGGAGGGACTGAAATAAAAAAGATGGGACCTTCAGGGACTCACATTGCAGCAGTTGAAGGCCAGCTGGAGGAAGTCAGGCGGACAGTCTCCGACCATGTGCTGGAACGTGTGATAGTCCAGGCCGAAATTCTGAGAGGGAGGAAGAGAAGCCGTGAAGATGTATTTAAGGTTAAACAGGAAATACCAATTTACTAATAAAAGTGGAATCATGACAGAGACAGACACAGCTTCATTTGACATCGTGTAAATGTGCTGCATCTCATGCCAAATTAACCTTCTGACAGGGTCCAGCTGTTTGTATTTTGTCTCAATGAGCCACTAAAACCTTAAATACCAAAGATAGATTGGCCCTGTTTGACTATCTCCTTGTTTACTGTTGTTGTCTGTTTTTTATTTCATTTACTAGATTATTTTTATTGATGTCTTTATCCTATTTTCTTATGTTATGAAAATGCTATGCTTATCTTATTCACGAGGTCGGGATTTATGTATATTTGTATATGTATGTGGATGCATTTTTTTTTAATTTATTATTATTTATTTTTATTATTATTTTATTTTATTTATTTATTCTGGGGGGTGAGGACAGCCTTGGGCTACCAGATGTCGTTTTGGTTTGGACGGTGGTTTGTTTCCCTTTCAGATTTGATGTTTGTAGATACAGAGAGCACTTGTTTGTTCATTTTTGTTTTTTATTCTTGAAAAAAATCAATAAAATCTATTTTTAAAAAAAGTCGATTGAATATGACTGCAGGTTTTAAGAAGGTACCATCTGTATTTATAGTTTGTTTTGCTATGAGACCAAAGAGATGCATATATAGCCCTGTTTCCTCCTGTCAGTCTGGTTGACTTCACTTTGGTACGGTAAACTTTAACTGGTGTTTCCACTGTTCACACTTAAGAACGGTACCAAGTAACTGATCCGTACCGTCCTACTGATGAGGTGCAAAACGATACGATCTGATCTTAAAGGCTGGAGCTGAAGGACAACCAATGAGCTAACCAGTCGCTCGCTGCTACGTGCTAATGCTAGCTCTTTAACTCAGTAGAATTTTAAATGGAGCAGCAGGAAATTCCTCCAGTCTCACAGATGAAGCGTTTACGCTTTCAAATGTAGACGATGAATCATGAACAAAGAGTCGTTTTCAATCTCAATCAAAGCGTGAACTTCAAGAATCAAAATCAAATGGAAGCATGAGACATCCGAAGATTCCCAGCCAGAGTCACGTTCTTCTTCTGTGTTAAATAAAATGGCGGTCTACACTATGTGGCGTAAGGGTTCGTTTTAGCCGTGGAAACAACATCTGAGTTTACCAAAGCAAACTGGACCGCTGACGGAAACAGAACAATTTAGTAATAATCATGCATGACACAGAATCACTTTTTTTTGTAATTTAACGTAAAATCCTTTTCTATGGACTCAAATGATTTAAAATAAGAAAAGCCCTCCTGTCTTATGAGGCGGTCTAAAACAGACTTCACTTTGAGTGGTGCAGTGTTTAAATAAACAGCCGCACTGATGATGGTGATCATCAGGAGAGCAGTCACCTCAGTGCGGGGGAGGAAGTCGGGGTCGGCCTGAATCCTCGCAATGACCTCACACAGGATGATACCGTAGGAGAAGACGTCGGCCTGAAACACACACACACACACACACACACACACACACACACACACACACACACACACACACACACACACACACACACACACACACACACACACACACACACACACACACACACACACACACACACACACACACACACACACACACACACACACACACACACACGAACACACGCAAACAGCAGACGGCTTTATACTTGTTTTACAAACATGACGCACTGATTCATATCAAGTGAGACGTTGTTTAACGGGAGTCCTTGTTTAAACTTTTTTTGTCCTACTTGAATTTACGAGGGATCAAAAATCTATCTATCTATCTATCTATCTATCTATCTATCTATGTCCATCTTTTGTTTCCGCATGAGCTCTGATTTCTGAGTTTGCAGTTCATGACGTCCCTGTCTGTTGTGTCCCTCTGAGTTCTGCTGCTTTAAAACAAATCTGTCCCTGTGGGACAATAAAGATAATCTGGATCCGTCTCTATATCTCTTCTTTGCGTTCACTTTTTTTTGCAGTCACAGAGCGTCAAAGTGTCAAAGCCGTTGACTCTACCTTCTCGTTGTAGGATTCGTCTCTCAGCACCTCAGGAGCCATCCAGAAAGGAGAACCAACCACGGAGAGCTTCTCTCGCTCGGCCCTGCACAGAACAAACACACCAAGCAAAGATCATGTGAAACATGTCGGATGCTGGATGAGAATGTGCAGATAATTCAGGACACTTTAAGGTGACTCCTGTTTGAATAGTGAAATAAGATCATGTGAAAACTAAACGTTATATTGTGGTCAGTATATCAAGCTTCTATCGACCCCCAGGCAGAAAATCCTGCTCTGACCCAGGTCATGTTGAGTGTCAATAAAGATTTACAGGAGACAAAAGACAAGACGAGGTGTGTTCTTTTACTGATCTGCTATCATGTGAGCTGTTTGTTTCTAAAATCCCAGTTTGAGAAGATGTAGGGGGTTAGGTGAGGTCGACCTCCCTTTTGTTCGTAAGTGATTAGATTAGGAGATGTATAAAGTCAGCCCGGATAGAGTCAGGCATCGGGGGGAGAGAGAGAGGTTAGATTCAAACCCTGCTCGTCCACTCATCGTTCTCCGACTGTTGCTTGGTGTTGTTCAGATTTAGTTGGGCAGGTAAAGATAAAAACGACGAGTCGCCTCCTGGCAAATTCCACCGTCGACACAAGTTAGGTCGTGCCTTATTTACAGAGGCTGTAGTCCCCCAAGCAGGTGACCCGGGTCCAAGTCTGACCTGCTGCTCTTTCTCCCACATCATTCCTCTCTCTCTCTCTCTCTCTCTCTCTGATTTCCTCCTCGAGCCCCTGTCCTCTCAAATTAAGTCATCTAAAACTTCAATCTTTGGAAATCCAAAACTCCAGGCGGATGAAATCCTTCTTTGATGCAGCATTAAGATGAGAATGTGATCATGTAGAGTTTGCTAATAATCAATGTCAGAACACTGTGATTGGTTCAGAGGGGGAGATTTGAACATATTCTGTAATGTGAAAAAAGAGCACTGCTGACCTCAAATATTTCCTCTCTCTTTACAGATAATATAAGTATGATACACTGGTTGTGTTATTAATAAATACATCAACCTAATCAATTAAACAGAGACCTAGTGAATCTGTCGTGTCGCTCTCAGAGCCTGTTACAGAACTCTGGTGCTGCACAAGTCTCACAGAGCGAGTTGTCACTGCATGTTTTGCCACTAGGGGGCAGATGAATCATCAAAGTGCACATCTTCCACAAAGTGAACCAAGTCTTTAATTGTTTACTTTTAACATACAAACAAGCAGCTTGTTAAAAAGCAAGCAGACAACACAAGGATTCAACTGGAGCCTTTCTGGAGCTCTCACATCCACTCGTCTTTCGTTAGCGCCTCGTATACAGCAATTCAATAATTGTCTGTTTGCTGTTGGTGATTGGCCAGTTGTGCACTTAGAGCGGGTTTGTTTATATGCAATGAGAGTACAGGGGTTGAAGATGACGGCTGAGACTCAACCACAGAGTAATTACAGAGGCCTTCAGAAGATCGAGCTAAAAGAGTCTTCAAAGCTCCGTCAGGGTCGACTTCAGTGACAAACCACACATTCATTAGACCCTGTGTCACTTTTAAAAAGTGTTTGAATAAGTTTGACTCCTGGATGAAAATGAATCCTTTAATTTAATTTCTTGTAAAAAAATAAAATAAATAAATAAATAAAAAAGTTGAGTGAAGAAGTAGAGGGTGGATAAGTCCTTACAGATTAGTGGGGATTTTCTCTGCCAGGCCGAAGTCTCCCACCACCGCTGTGTAGCTGCTGTCTTCACATTTAATCAGACAGTTCTGTGTTAAGAGGGAAAAAAAACATAAACGTTTATCATCGTTAGCTAAGGAAGTTATGACACTTAAAAAAAAAAGTTTCAGCTTAGCGTTATCAGCCAAAACTCGATTTCCTGACTTGGCTGAAGCCTTCTATAATATTTAACTGTGCTGTGATCTCGCTCTCCAGTTACACAAAAAAAAAGGAAGCTAGACATCTCAATATTACACAAGCAGCTCTGTGCAACGAAGTACAAGAGCTCTGAACATAACTGTTTACTGTTCAACAAGAACAGTCACTTGTTGAGATTTCAAGAGTGTTCTGGCCGAGGCACAATCGACAGAGTTTCCACATTCAGGTACAAAAAAACCCAAAAAACATAATTAAAAGACACAAAGAATAAATGTAAACAGCAAATGTCAGACAAGATCATCCGCACACACGATGACCATCTACAGCCAGATGTGTCCGCCTCCATGTCAGCGAACATTTTAAAAACTTTTAAAAAGCGTCCAATGAGAGCAGCTAGCTTAGCTTTAGCTCTTTTTGTAAAGTAAAGCAGAAGATTACTGTTCTATCTCAAAATAAACCTTTTAAATATTTACCCTCTGCTCTTTTTCCATTCTTCTGCAGATAAATAATGACAGGCTGGGGTAACCGATGACCCTTGTAGTCCTCGATGCAGAGGTCGAGGGTTTGAGTCCGACTTCTTCCCCTCGCTGCATGTTCTCGCCTACTCTCAAAGTTTCCTGTCTCTCTATAGCTGTCACGTCTAATAAAGGCAGACATGGTCTAAAAAAAAAACTACTTAAACAAATGTTAAAATAATCACAAGCTTAGACACGTAATATAATGAGAGAACAGCAGAGTGCATACTGTTCTTGTTCTCTGCCACATCGGCGCCAACATGGCCCCCGGTCAAGTTGGAAAAGTCGAGGCTGCCTGGTACCCATTATCACATCTGACTGCGACACTTTGTTCTTTCAGGGGAGCTGAACATGTTTTTGAATAAAAGAACCTAAATAATAATGACGTCAAAATGCTAAGTGTCTTTAACATGTGACCATGTTTCATGATGAGCTGCCAAACAAACTAATACCTCAAATATAATCTGAGTGATAGAGTCCAAAGTCATGTGGTCAAGTGTGGAAAATGTAATGAAAGCTGGCTACATGTTTAGACGTCCTTCTGTGTCACATGCTGTGAATGACGAAGGCCTTAAATAACGTCCGGGTCCTTAAACAGAAAAATACTAAACTTACATAAACTTGGGTTTTTCAAATAAAACGTCTAAAGCCATTTAAAAAAAAAAAAAAAAAAAAAAAACAGTCAATGCCCTCGTTTTTCTGGAGCAACAAAGAGGTCGTCACTTCTTTTTTTAGCTCTGGTTTCTCTCCTCGGTCACCTCATTAGTGCGTCAGGCTCACCTTGGAGGTGAGGTCTCGGTGAAATATGCCCTTGGAGTGCAAGTACGCCAGACCGCTGGCGAGGTCGCAGGCCAGTTTCACCCTCGTTGGCCAACTCAGGTGTTTGTTGCTGTCTAGAAGCTGCTCCAGGTTTCCACCATTAATGTACTGCAGAGAGGCGACAAGACAAAGGACAGAAGTATGTTAGTACTAACACAAAGAGAGGAGCACAGATTACAGCTTAATCTCTAAAGGGGAACATCTCACCACCAGTTGAAAAACTCCCCGTCACTAATAAGTATGTCATGGATGAAAATAGACTTTTCCTATCATGGCTGTGAATCATCTGTGCACCACAATGACTAGAGTGGAGTGCAGATCAACAATGTCTGCTCTGCTCAATGGGCAGCAGGAAGTGCAGGCAGCGTTATGAACAGCGGAGTGGAAGCGTGCGCTCCTGGACAAACTACGTGACCACAACTTTTTACTATTCACCAAAAGCTTTGTGTTCTGCCTCACATCATCCTTGTCGAGTTTATGTGCATTAAACACACAAATAGACGTGATTACATGTCTGTATTGATGCAGCTGTGGCTCTGATGTGAGAGCCAGAAAGTCGAGGGTTCGATCCCCAGCTCCTGCAGCAACATGTCCTACGAGTCCTTGGGTGAGACACTTGACCCTGAGTGGCTCCGGCTGTTTGAACGGGTGTGAATGGGTAGGTGTGATATCAGGTGTGAAAGGGCCTTGAGTAATCAAAAGACTTTAAACCGTAGAGCCAACAATGTGTTTGACATCGCGATCCTGACAGCATGTTCTGATTTATGTCTTATAGAAATAAAAGGTGAAGTGGAAAGTACTGATACGGTTGGCGGTAATGCTTATGACTGTGTGCTGACTGCTATTAAACACCAGAAGAAGAAGAAGAGCACGTGTATTCAAAGTGCTCCAGCCTCTTTAATGTCCCGTCCCTGCCCTTTACACAAGCACTCACTGAGCAGGAGTTGCCCGCTGCACCCATTGTTCACACGTAAAAGGACGTCCAGTGCCGCCAAGAGCCATCTCAAAGTGATCACACCCTCCGTGAACTCGGAGTGACCGCACCTTTAAGAGCTGAACAATAACCTCACAAGTTAATGATGGATATGATGTATTGCAATTGTATAGGCATATATATATATATATATATATATATATATATATATATTGCCCGCTGCACCCATTGTTCACGATATATATATATATATATATATATATATATATATATTAAATCAGGAGATGTTATTTACGTCTGTGCTGCTTTTCATTTTGTTTTGTCTTTTTTGTTTCTTGTTAAAAACAGGCTGATATGTGAACTCGAGGAGCTGGATGTTTTAACTCAGCAAGAGTGAATATTCTTATTATCAGTTATCAAAACCCCAAAATGCATTGGTTAACTGGTGTGGGAGATATTCAGAAGTTAACCGCATTAAACTAGAGACTAGATTTCACAAAGCGAGTGTCGATCCATCTGGCTCACAGCGAGAACGATTGGCGGGTTGTTTGGCTCACAGACGGCCCGCCTGGTGGCCTGGGGGGGATGGCTGATGTATCGACAAACTGTCTGAATCCAATCTGGCTGACAGAGCTGCTCGTTCTCTGCGTGTATGACTGCAGATCGTCTGACCATCGTGTGTGAAGCCGAGAGGACAAATCATTTCAGCAGCTTTTAAGAGGGATCCGGGGATCTTTCAGCTTTCAGCAGAACACGTCCGACCTCACTGCTCGCATGCAAACACGCAGACGCACTAATCCAAACACCAGTGGTTAACTGGATAGGGCTGAGTGGGTTGTAATTACTGGTGTGACAGACAGGTACAAAAAGAAGGATGTAGATGTCGAAGATTTTTTATTTCTTTACCCGATTGTGTGAATTCGACTTCTGAAGCGATTGATTATTATTTTCAGCTATTCTTTGTTACGTAAAGGTTTACAGGACGAGTTACATCATCGTTCTGGGCTACTTCAACGCCTTGATGGCTCGGCCTCATAAGAATAAAAAGTATTCAATAAGTAGCTTGTCTAATTCTGTATAAAACAAATGTGATGCCAAGTAAATTGGATTAGAGGCCCAACACTCGTAGTTAAAATCCAGCAGATCTTTGATGATGTTTAGGCCAAGAGGTATGCATGTGTTTGTATAATTACAGGAGAGGCCAGGTGGGAATGTTTCAGCTGTTTGCCAGGACTCTACAAGCCTTACCTTATGGTAGGTTCAAAGTAAGTTAGATGGAGTCGGCATTTCCAATATGGCAACCACCAACGACTGGCTTCAAAACTCCACTTTAGAAAGCGATAGGTGACGTCACTGATACTATATCTATCTATATATATTATTATATATGTTTGATATGGACCTGCGTCTGCAATAAAGCTTTATTATTATATCGTGTTTTTTTTATACCAGGGATGTTCAAAGGCAACTAAATTTATAGTCAGTTAAACAGAAATGTAACATTTTAAACACAAGTCTCAAAGAGAGAAAAATGCAGTGTTAGAGCTGCCAGCCTGTCAAAGTGTGGTTGCATGGTTACTTAACCTGAAACAGCCTCCATCTGCTGCCATCACAACTTCTCAGCTGATAATACTGACAAACTGTGCTGTCATCCATTCACTGTGCTTGTTTGCATCCAGGTTGTAGAGCAGCGAGAGAAGCCACATAAACCGGCATCAAGCGTGATGACGTTTAATCGTTACGGCGGGTAAATGGACACTTCCTGATTTCATACAGTCTGTGACTCCAACAAGGTCTGAAACAGTTTTTCTCAACTCTGTCTGACGTCTGGATCTCGTTTGTCACGAGTTTCGTCATTGCATTACAGCAGAGGAAACATTTATGAGTAAATATTCCAAAAATACTTAAGTGTATTTTAGACCCTAGCCAGTGTTTAGGAAACATTGAATGAATTATTAATAGTCAAGAGGTAGTGATATATTGATCCAGAGCTCTGTTTAAATTAAAGAAATTCCTCAAAGGTCTCCCCAGATTTATTACCAAATAAAACAAAGTGGCACTGCCCCACCAACACACACAAAAAGGTTGAGCTCCTTATACCATCTACTGTTGTCACACGCACACACACACACGCACACACACATCCCATTTCAAGACATCTGAGGATTAAAGTATTTATACAACAAATTCCTCAGTAGCCACAGAGTTCAACATCTGTTGTCTGCTGGGGGGGCACGACATCGGGGGGGGGGGGGGGACGATCCTGGAGGACGATCAAAAACTTCCTTTATTCATCAGTTCATTTGTGATCAAGACAGCGGCCGTGCGTTTATGTCACACTGACAGAATATGCAGCGAGTGCAAGTATGGCTGGTCAAAAATGCAAATCACATTCTTGAGCGGAGGAGTGCACCTGCTGTGTCAACTAGAACTAACTGAGTGGAAGAAAAGTCGCTCCCTCAATAAAGCCTCTTACTCCGGCGGGATATATTCCCCTGGAATTTGCTTAATCCTATTTGTGGAGTTAGTGATATACTGCAGTAATTACTTGACACAGCACATGTTTGAGCTATACATGTGGCCTCCCTGTGATCATGTTGGAGTGCGAAGGAAATGAAAACCATACGCCCGGGTAACAACGACGGTGGAAAATTCCTCTGCTGCACTGTCTTCAGGTAAAAAAAAAAAAAAAACACACGATGGAAAGAGTCAAACAAAAGAATCCTTGTGAGCTGCAGGAAGCAGCGTCAAACAGCGATATAATCCTGCCATGGGTCATGACTTAAAATAAGTACAGATTATAATGCACTTCCTTTAATGTGCATTAGATTAAGATTCAGTTTGACATGCTACACCCGAGGGTGCAGTGGGAGGAAGGGTGCCACAAACTCGTCGCTTAGTTCATTGTATATTGTTGTGCATTTGAATAAAGTTCCCCTAAATTGCAGCTACTGACATTTAATACAATCCATGCTGCCTTTTCAACCCCTAAAAAACAAAGAAAAACAAGAACTATCTAAATCAGATATTACCATAATAATTCGATGATGATGTGGGCCGTGCTCTTTGTTTCCTTCTGCCTGTTGTTGTTTTGTTTTCCTGTTTTTTTTTTTCTTAATGTTGCGCTTGTTTGTGACTGTCTGGAGGTAGCTTGGGGCCACGCAGTAACTTAATTCTCCATTTCCTCTGAGCGAGGCCTCATAGTGGGGGTCAGGTAACAAAACAGCACGAGTCTGCTGCTCGGGTTCAGAGCAGCCCGTTCGGTCCTGACACCACACAACAGGATCCGTTTGCCCCCGCAGCAGCAGAAAAAAGACCCACCGCAGTGTTCTTACATGTTTATCCACGCGTTTGTGTTTCAGGGGCTGGATTCACGTTTAAACAGCACAGGAAGTGAGTTTGGTATCTTCAACTGAGTTCTCTCATGGCACTGCACAAAGTTGCCGTTTCTCTTTGTCAGTAAAGTCTACAATGCAGACATTCACAGTAATGTGTGTGTGTGTGTGTGTGTGTGTGTGTAAGCATCTTCAACAGTGTCAGCTTTCTTCAGAGTTGGATGAATCACATGTGTTGTACTATTTGCCCACATTTACATGCATTCTCACTGACTGTGTATTTATATACAGTGTTTACTGAGGTGCATCCCAACTCTCTGGGTTCATACTGGTGAAGAGCACGTGGGGGGGGGGGGGGGGGGGGGGTGAGAGTGTGCACACGTGTGCACAGAGCATGGACGTGTTTGTGTGAGTGTGTGTGTGTGTGTGTGTGTGTGTGTGTGTGTGTGTGTGTGTGTGTGTGTGTGTGTGTGTGTTTAGCAGCAGGAAACATGGCGAGGCATGAAACTCTCATTAAGGAAGTTAAACCAAATCAAACCTCCAATAAGGGCTCGGCGATTTGACTACGAATGTTATCATGACACAATCGCAGTCATCGATATCGATAATTATCTCGATTAATCTCAAGTCTTTATTATTTTATTGTTTAATTGTGCTTTAATTATTGTTCATAGTGAGAACATGACCAACTCCACTGTTACATTTCAGCATCATGAGCTGGACGGGTCGACCTCCGAGTGCAGCGCAGGGAATAAAAGGTCAGGTTATATTTACCCCTTTAACCTCACACGACGTTCTTCACCGCCAGCCTTTTTATTAAGAGCCCGATAATAATAACTGCTTATCAACCAGTTTCCATGACAAATTAATGATTACCACTAATGCAATCTTATCTGTCTCTGTGACTCCAGCACACGCACACAGGCGAGCAAAAGAAAACACTCGGGTTAAATATAGGCTTCGAGCAGCCAGAAACTACGGCTCACTGTATCCCTAATGGTGTCGCTCCTAACTTTAAGCATCTCTGGAGGGTTTCATGAGCCGACTGTATCAAATTCTCCCTCTCACACACAAACACACAGTCATAGTCCGAGGACATTCAGTTCTCTTAGTTTGTCCAAAATGACGAGTGACGAGTGTGGCTGCTGTGTTGTGTTCACGGATGACGTGATGTTCACCTGAGGGAGCCCGTCAGAACACACGCTCGATACGGACTCATGGGACGCCCCCCTCACATGCAGACACAAGGTGGGACGCCCCCCCTCACATGCAGACACAAGGTGAGACGCCCCCCCCCCTCACATGCAGACACAAGGTGAGCGAGATAAACCAACATGAGGAAGAATAAAAGGAGGAGGAGGAACAAGCCTTTCTCACTTTTATTGGAAGATCTGCAACGTATAATTCGTCCTTTTTTTTTTTTGTTTTAAGTTGGCAACAGGAAGAGTGCTTATTTTTTTATTTACATTAAAGTTTTTGTGTTTCTCTTTTTTTTCTTACTTTTTTTATTTAATAAATAATCTTTAAGGGCGGCAGTAGCTGGATTGGAAAACCGGAGGGTCGCCGGTTCAAGTCCCAAAAATATGAAAGTTGGGTCTGGTAGTTGGAGAGGTGCCAAACCAACTTCTTGGGCACTGCAGAGATGCCATTGAGCAAGGCACCAAACCCCCCCCGACCAGCTCAGGGGGTGCTCCCAGTAGGGGCTTACCCCGCACTCTAACATCTCTCTCTGTGTCTCTAAAATAACACAGTCGAACCAGAATTTCCCCCTCGAGCATTAATAATAAATACAAATAAAATAAAACAATAAAATAAAATATCCCCCCGTCATAAAGTCTCCCCACATTGAAATACTTGTCTTTGTCTGTTTTGAATTTCAGGCAGCAGAATGTTCATAATGTGAAGACTTCAGCAGACCTGATTATTGTCAAAGCTTTCTTACCTCTGTCAAAGCGTGAAGCTGACCCTCATGGACACACACTCCTTTGAACCTGCAAAACACACACACACACACACACACACACACACACACACACACACACACACACACACACACACACACACACACACACACACACACACACACACACACACACACACACACACACACACACACACACACACACACACACACACACACACACACACGCAAAGAGTCTTTGTTTAAAACGATATTTCTTCACATGTGATGTTGAATCCTTTGACTCAGATTTTGGGGGCTGACAAAGAACTGCAGGAAAGAGAGGGGGGAACATTTTGCACATGGAGCCTTCAGTTCCTCTCGTGTAAAACACACTTGCACTACAAGTTCATACAACTCACGTCACGAGCTTCTCTGCTGTGAGTAAACAGAGGAAGCAGAATAGTTAGGAAAAGGTTCAAATTCCAGCGGGCAAGCCCAGACAAGTGTTGACTGTGAGAGCATAACACAGCAGGATAATAACAGCTAAAGTCGCTTCAGCTGCATTTCTTCCTCTGCCTGACCTTTTAATTTAAACATTCCTGATAACATAAACACATTCTTTGATGAAGCTCCTTCACTCATATTAAAAAACATCAGAAAACTGCCTCATTTGAGCCCAATGATGACACTTTGTTTTTAGCTTTTGTGAATGTTTGGCAGCAAGAATCTGCAACATACAAAAAGGAGTGAGCGCCATGCACCCTGTCACCTTAAGCCAAACAATGTGTGTGTTCACAGAGCAACATATGAAACAACTTTGTTCACCAGCAGCGCTGAAGGCCTCGTAATTCTGAGAGCAATGAAAAGGTCAAACTTTGTGGGTTCTTGTTGGATTTTAGCGAACAATGAGCCTCTCAGTGTCTGCCTGTTAACGCACACAATCCTCCAGACGTGCTCAACAAAGATGGCATTGTAAAAGATGTGTGTGTGTGTGTGTGTGTGCACAAATACACAGATGCACACACACACACACACACACACACACACACACACACACAGAGTTAGTGAGAAATGTATGCATGTATGTGCATGTCCCTAACATCTTCCTCTCCCACACAGGAGCCAAGAAGAGGAAAATAAAAACCTTTTCTCGGGATTATTGTGCATAAAGTAGACTTTTATTTTGTTGACAGGTTTTTCCTTTTCCTGTCATAAAACGTGAGAAACTGTGTGTTTGTTTTTACAGCGTCTCCATAATACTAAAGCCATTCAAAGTGCTTTACATAGGTGAGGGTGGACGTTGTAGGGTGATAAAGTGAGTTTATATGAGGACATAAATACATGTTTAAAACTTCTGTGCATTCATGTTCCACAGTCAAAACAGAAACAGAAGGAAATGTGCCACATTTAAACACAGGGCAGGTCATTTTCTATATTCACCCACCCCCTCCCCCTCTGTGCTCCCTCTAAAGCCACGCCCCCCTCACTTACATGCTCTAGCCCCATGCTTTGAATGTGGGCTCGTGCATGCACGGGGTCGAGAGGCCTGATTGGTTTATAAAACGTGTACCGAGTGCAGACATTGGTCAAAGTTTTTACATGGATTTTTTTTCCTCTCTTTTTCAGGGCACATGAATTATTAATTATTTTGTGTTATAAAACAACATATTAAAAAGTGTCTCTGGAGGAAATGACCTTTCCTGCCTTTAAGTGCAAGAAGAGATATTCTCAGCTTAAATCGTTGATTAAAGTGTCAAAATGTAACTCTGACATGTCGCGTTTAAAATGGATACTTCAACAGGGATGACTAATCCAATGTCAAAGAGGACTGCTTCTTAAAAATCTTTGACACCTTACTCTATGTTACTCAACCACATTAGAATTAAAAATGTTTATTTTTTTTTATTTTTTTTATTAATTTTTCTTTTATGTTTTGTCGTGGCTGTCTTTGTCTGTTAGGTCCTGCACTGTCAGGATTATTCTGTTCTGTAATTTTGAAAAACTAAAGAAAATATACATTAAAAAAAAAAAAAAAAAAGAATTACATTACCTTATAACTAGTGCCTATTGTAAAGATAGTGTGGATACTGTGTCATTGTTTTGAACTGGCTAAATCGAGTTTACATCCAATGTGTGTTTGTATCACTGCACCCAACAAGCTTGTTTGTACTTCAACACACTCTTAAAAACAATTCCCCCAATTGTATTTAAAGCTTACAAAGTCAAAGCCTAATGATGACAACAAGCTCTGCTTTGTTTGCTTCATGTAACAGCCAAACGCTCCAGCTGGAAACAGACTGCTGTTCGATGTCTCACTGGTTCAGGATGGTTCGGGGATATTTGATGTTGTCAGACCACTTGTGCTCTTGTGATTATCAAAGCAGAGATGTGAGTAAACTGTCTACACTGCATGAAGTCTCAACTCCATGTTACCGGACCGATAAGCTCATAAAAACAGTACATATATAGAAAATGTATGTTTAATTTAAAACTGTTGATGCAACAGAAAACAGAGAAAAAAGACGTCCAACTTAAAGGCCATAGGGTCAAGTGTTAAACACCAGAACAGTATTAGTGTTGCTCCTTTTGGCCTCGTCCTTCTTCTCGTCTCCTTTTTCCTCAGGGCTCTAACAGCAGGCGGCAGGTCAGTAAACACAGAGTTAACAGGCTCTGCCTTCGAACTCACCCTGAATGAAAGCAGGTCACAACTACAGACTCATGAGCAACAATGTTTGTGTGTTTTCATGGGAACACTGAGCCTCAACAAAATATAATCTTCAATCGCTATGTCATAGAATCTTGAATCTTGACATACCCAAGTCCAGAGTCATCCGAGACCAAAGACATTTCGGGATCAAGACCGGGTCAAGACCTAGGCCGAGGCAGAGCCAGACCAGAAATATCACTGAAAAATCGTCGTCTCGTGTGCAGCGGGTGTTTCAGTCTTCAGCGGGAAGGTGGCAGCCGTAACAGTGAGATAAAAATCCAACTAAGAAAGGATTTAAGTTGTTGGTTTAGAAAGTTTAGTTTGCCTTCTAAAGACATTAATGATGTGGGGAAAAAAGACGACCAGTGATGTTTCTGACCGGTCTCCATCTCAAACCTGGAGTCCGCCCAGCCTGAGACCAAAACGAGGGAAGACGCTTTCGATTCAGAGACGAGACCTTTAGCACGCCGATTTTCGAGTTTCCCCCCACGACCTCTGAGCGTGATTAGAGAGAGTTCGATTTTCAATACCAACCTGAGTATGTTCGGATGACAAAGCCGGTTCATTAGTTGGACCTCTCTCAACATGTTGGCTCTGTTGCTGCTCAGTTTGTTCATCTTCAGAGCCATGACCTGGTCTGACGCTCGATGACGAACCTGGGAAAAACAGTCAAATGAGGCCACATTTTAGAAATGTACAAGGACAAGCGAAGAACGCTAAGAACCCAATGTCTGCCCTCGTAAATATATTCTCGTGTGTCTAACGTTGGATAAACACTTCATTTAAACTCGGGTCATTGTGTCCTCACACGACTTCAAAACAAAACGGCCCCTCTTTATTCAAAACTCAAATCTGCCTCATGCAGCAAGAAAAACAGAGGAAACAGAAAAGGAAGGCAGCACAGAAAACAGAAGTGAAATGAGGTCAATCAAGGCTGACAAGTGATGACTAAGTACATTTGGATCGAGAGCTGCACAATCAATGTCGTATTATTGGGATCTGAGTTTCCATCCAGCTGTTCGATAAAGGCGGCGTGAACATCAATCCGTCCATCCATAAGTGGCTGGAGCTTTTCCCAGCATGCCTGAGGTGGAGGGTAAACACACACTTCAGTCAGCCCCCTTCAGCTAAAGTCCAACCAGTGCACATGGAGCTGCAACAAGAGAAGGTAAACTGACGGGTCTGTCAAACCTGAGGGACTTCGAGAAGTTGTTTTGAGGACGATGTTTTAAAGGGTTTGGTTTCTAGAGTCTGACCAATCAATATTTCCGCTGATAATATCAGCAGTATTTTTCTGTACAGACCCGTTTCCACCAAGCGGTCCGTTTTAGGTTCAGCCAAATTTGTAACTGTTTGGTGCAGATAACCCTGTCCTTGTACGAGTTCAGCCAATCGTACCCTTACCTGCTAGGCTGGGTGTAATAACCCTGTCAGCTACGTCATAGCGTGACATGATAGCAGCGTGATCATGGCGTGTAACCCGCCAACATACTCAAGGTAGAAGAAGAACGTGACACAGTAAACAAAAGGCGACCATGTGGGACGTCCAGCAGAGGTTTTGTCCCTCTGAGGTCGTCCACTCGGTGGTGCTAGCTGCTCTGACTTTATTCACAAAGAAACTGGAACTATTCTCTCGAAATCTGCGGGATGTTTAAAAACGGTGCATTTTGTGTTTGTCCTTTCTTTCCACCAATCAACGGACTGCAGAGTGTCCGGCTTTTAGCATCCGATTGGCACCCCAAACAGAAGGGCGGGTGAAGAAGGAGGACAGTAATCAAACCTTACTGAACCGGACCGCTTGGTTGAAACGCTTTCCGATATACGCTGACATGAAGACAGTTTTTACACATTTGACAATGACTGGTGTAAACACATTTCTTTGTGGTTTAAATGTAGAACAGCGTGATCTTAAAGGTACAGCAGGTATTATCAACAAAGCACGTCGTCCATGAGCCAATCAGAAGATGTAAACGTTGAGTTATTGGACGGCCTCTGAAGGATCACTGAACACCTCTCCTGTCATCTCTGGACCAAATGTTACTTTATCAACACGAGAAAGCCTGATGCTGCTTCACAGCCTTTAAAAACGCAGCACGGTGACCTGAGCTATTTACAGAACACCACAACCCAGTGCTTTAATTACCAAGAATACCAGCTCTTCTGCCTGTGCTGCTGTGCATATAGGAAGTATCAAGCAGCAAACCACAGAAGCCAGCACATGACTGAGCTTCTGCAGAAATACCTAGCAACACTTGCTCACACTTCCTGACAACAGAAATATAATTAAACCATGATGCAGGTTTTTAATCTGGAAGGCTCAATTGATACTCGGGGTTTATAGATAGACGGCGGTCAGCTACAAAGAGCCCGTTCACCTTTTATCAAAGGTTCTACACAGACATCAAAGTGCAGCAAATCATCAGGAACGCTCCAACAAAAACATGCAAAACAGAAGTGCAGGCTTTCAAATGAGAGCTTTATGATCACTCAGACACTTCTCACACAAATCGACACCTCGACTATTTCAAACCACAGGTGGAACTACAGCCGCTAACTAAGACAAACATGACAATAAACATGTCATTACACAGTCATTGGAAACGTTGCATTTCTCAGGGAGGATTTTGTCACTGTTCATGTATAAACAGGGTACAAATATTTCTATTTTGATTTTTTTTTTTGTATGAAAATGTAAACAATTTATCCAGAAGAGCATCAGAAAGTTAAATTGAGAATGTGTGCATTTTAGATACTGTATGGATGGAGGAGTGGGTATGATGGTAATACCTCCACACAGCTTCTCTTAGCTCATCAGTGCCAAGTCAGCAGAAAAAAAAAAGATTCTTTATGGATTTATTTTGAAAGCAGATTTTGGGTGAAGCATGAAGAAACTTGTCGTATTTATCATTTATATGTTGAACTTTTCGTTGTTTTTGCATATGAGAACAATATAATCACACCTCGCATATTTCTCTCGTATCATGTCGGCCGAACGCAAAGTCACCAATATGCAGCATGTAAGGCATGGTAAGTGTAAACAGATGAGGAAGGATCTTCAGTTCACTCTCTCTCTCTTTTATAGGGACACAGAAATGGCTCTGTTCAAGTTCAAAGGACCGGGGGCCCTGAGCTAGCAGAGCCGACAGTCTCCACCGCAGGACAGCAGAAACAACAGATGGCCACTCCTCTGAGGGCCTCCTCCCCCACATCCGTCTATCCCCCCCACCCCACCCCACCCCCAGTCCTCACTCTTCACATCCCCCCATCTGCATTTAGTCCTGATCCCCCTCTTTCTCCTCCTGGCTGTGGCCTCCAACGAACCGTCATCCCTAATCCTCGTCTTCCCCAGCAGCGACCCCAGGTTCTTCTCTCTCCTCTTCCACGCCGCCTTTCTGCTTTATGATCTTGCGCTCCTCCGTCTTTAATCATTTTTCATTCTTTACAACTGCATGTTTCTGGAAACCAAACCCCCCCTGTGTTTTTATTTTCCTACAAACCCTAAACTCCTCCACCCTCTTACCCCGGCTCCAGACAAGCCCCTAAATCAGAGTCTTTTCAAACACTCCTCGTTCATTCACAAACTTCTAAAAAACCTCCTCTTACCCTGCATTTTTCATCCCCTTCAAAAGTCTTGCCAACCCAGCTCTACAAAGTACCCCCCAGTCTGGTTCCTCCTCCTCGTAGCCTCAACCTCCATCACCATTCATTTCACCACCTTTTTGTTCCTCTCCCTCTCCGTCAGTGTCTTCGCCTTCAGGCGTTTCATCATTCTGCTCCACTTCCTCTTCCCTCTGTTTACCTGCATTCCTCGCTCTCACAGCCACACTAAGTATTAGCAGATATTCACATCGGTATGCACACAAGCAGCAGCATGGTCCATGTTAAGGCGTTGGAAGTCTAAGTCTTCTCCCATTGGAGCTTCATCTGGCTGAGGTGGCCCCAGATTTAGATTACAGAGCTGCAGTGTTTTTCATCACTTCTTAAACTCGACCCGAGCAAACCAAAAGGATCAAAGCCACTGAGCTGGTCAGAGTGGGTTTGCTTCATTTCTTTTAAATGATAAATAAAGTGATCGTTGGAGTAATATTTCAATGTCTCGTATCTACAGATGGAGAGTCGAGCACAAACTTGTTGAAACCTGCTGACGTTTCCTCTCCGCGGCAGCGTCAAGAAAAACAGTGAAGCTTTAAACTGAAGCCTGCTGACAAAGTGACGACTGTTGTACTTGTTTAACTCAAATACAAACGAATATCTTTCACCGACACTGCTGCTGGATGGTTTGTTTTTTTCCCCACACACACCACAGTGGTTCACACTCTCTCAGGTATGCAAGTGTTCACACAGCTCACGACAAAGTGATACTGTATCAACTAGCAGATTTTTTTTATTTCTAATCAATCAATCGACTGTACATGCAGAGATTACATTTTTTTTTAACTGATTTAGACTAATGTTTATTCCACTGCACCAATTTCACAAACAAAGTGTTTTATTTTATAAACTGTGTTTGCATGATTTATTATTGTTAGGTTTAAATGCATTTCTTCCCTCACACTGTGTGCGCATGTTGTGTTCTCTATATTCTGTGTTAGTTTTCTAAAAAACTGCTCGGTTTCAGCTGCACGACACCAGCCCAAGATATCAAGTGTTTCCACTGCATGCAACCTGAGAGTGGCTCTGACAGCTGGCATACCTGCAGCACAATGGGATACTTTAATATGGCTGATTAATAATAATTATCATAATGATAATGATAAAAATAACCTTTTGTAATGGTGAAAAATGTCCGACCAGCCTTTAGTGAACATGTGCACAAACATCCTGATGTCAGACAGCAGCCCCGGCTGGATCAATCAGACGGACACGATGGAAACATCCAATCAGTTCAAGTCCAATACAAACCCACTGCTTCCCTCGATGTGCAGGAGAGGGCTCGTTGCTGTGAGCGGTGAAATCATAGTGCACAAGGTGAAAGGAAAAATGTGTTCTGATTGAACATGATGTGATGTAGAGCTGCTTTCAAACCTCTTAGGTCATTGTTTTATATTATCGTAAATGTAAGAAGATATCGACATCCTTCCCGCACCTGAATCTGTGTGTTCACTAGTGTTAATCCCACTAACCAAGAGACCAGAGTCCAAGTCAAGACCAAGACCATAAACATTAGTGAAAAGTCTTTTTCTTTTTAGGGGTGTGTCACTCATTTAGACTGTAACACTGAAAGGTTGCCTTCATCACTGGGGAGGTTTTTCCTTTTAATCACAGAAATGAAATGAGAAAGCCGATCAGATGTGGTCAGATGTGTGTCCAGTCTGAGACCGAGACTCATCTCGAGTAGAACAACAGAAGAGTTCATATTTACCAAAACAAAAGCGAGACAAAGTGTGTTTTCACATCCAGAACAGTCACAACAAACCAAAGTCAGAATCTGTTGCTATCAGTCCGTCAAGGCCACGATTATTGACTTCACACCAGGAAACACTCGGCTCCACTCGAGTCCTTTTTTTCACACCGTTTATCTGAGCCAAGCTGAGCCAAGCCATCAGTTTCACACAGTCATGATGGCCTTGTTAGTCCAGTCAACAAGGAGGGAGGCAAAGAAATGTCTCCGCTGACACTTATTCACAGAGAGGATTCACTGATAACTAGAGGCGAACGTGCATGTGTGACATGCATGCCTGGAGGAAGAGGAGGAGGAGGAGATGAAGCATCAGCGGTCACGATGAAGTGGTTGCACCTCATTTGACCTAAAAATGTCATGAGAAGACGAGAGAGTGGAGAGCTCGATAGATCAGAGTTTAACCCAGCAACAGATCACCTGGACGAGATGATTTCACCACAGTTTCACCACATATTTACTCCACTTACTTGTAAAGGCCAGGCACGACAAGTTCCCCTCTTTTTTTATTTGGTTTATTTGTTAAAATCTGAACCAATTGCAAAAGAGGCCCCTGCATGATTTTTGTCACGTAGGAGGGAAAAAGAAACTTCTCCTTATGTGTGATCTGAGACGCTGACTGACCTGACATGAACCACACAGGATGGAGGGAGGGGGGGAGGGGGGCACGGACAGAAGATGATATATTAAGATGAAAACGAGATGGAGAAGTGAAAAAGGAACGAGAGAAACAAATCCAGCAGATGGTTTAAAAGAGGTCCTGGAAGGATGAGGATCTCTACCGACCTTGAAGACATCCGAGAAGAATCCCGAGCCGATCCACTCGCGGGTGAAGTCGTCGAGGCGTGTGAGGCAGGAGAAGGCACTGATGAGGGCTCTGTAGGACGACGGCCACACCCTGCCCACCTGGAGAGGACGGGAACACACGGAGGGAGCTTCAGCTCGTTTGCATCAAACCAAAACAGTTCCAACCGATTCATGACATTTAGGAGCGTTTCTGTTTTGGTTGAATTATTAAAAACTTTCCAAACATTGGCAGTCCAGGACTTTGTTGCTGTGGTAACGACAACGTTTGACTTTTACTGGAAGAGTATCAAAGTAAAACAAAATAAAAAATCTGGTATTTTCTTTGAAGAGGCCGGGTCCCCTCCTGGTCTGGGGCCAAAGAAAAAGAACAGCCATTATACCCTTAAATAAACAAACGGTGGTTTCAAGCACAATAAACCCTTTAACATCATTACACAAACGCTCAAACCACAACTAGAATACACACTCCAACACATAACACACACTGATCGATCTCCCCTCTCAAGGCCACCTTATAAAGTACTATCTCTCCCTTTCTCTCTCTCTCTCTCCCTCCTTTTAGCTCCTTTCACTTGGAGCCTTGTTTATATATTTTGTGTAGTTTTGTATTGTCTTTGCTCGTTGTAGTCAGCTGATGTGTGTTGAAGTCTCTTCCTTCATTTATGTTTTATTGTATTTTGTCACTGCTGTCCGACAACTTTTCTGTTTTGTCTCGTCTAATCCCGTCTGCTTGTCTTTGTGCTTTTATTTGTCGTGCGTTTGTCACGCCACTGCACCAAATTTAAAAAAAAGTTAAAAAAGAATCAGGTATTGCAACAACGACCCTGGTGAAATGTGCAGTAGCAGTAACTCACCTGTGGTTGTGGACACACGCCCATCTCGCTGCCGCCTACGCCTCCGACACCGTCTCTGTCCTCATGACTCCGCTCTGTCCGCGTAGGAAAGCCAGCGATGGAGTTGCGTTTATTCCGGTCCATGGCGATGTGGGAGACGGGGTCACCAGTGAGGGTAGAACGGGCCTGTTCCTGTAAAGTCCCCACATGTCAAGAGGGACGGGGCCCGCTGGAAGGACGCCGAGCGCTCCACGGCAGCACGGTGTTGACTC
Organism: Symphodus melops; assembly: GCF_947650265.1. Classification (NCBI taxonomy): domain Eukaryota; kingdom Metazoa; phylum Chordata; class Actinopteri; order Labriformes; family Labridae; genus Symphodus; species Symphodus melops. The sequence continues at coordinate 24,403,384 of NC_136697.1, read as the reverse complement.
AGTGTGTGTCCTGGGAGAAAATGTGTCACGCACATAGACTGCAGATGGAAAAAAAAAGAAGAAGGGTGCTCAGGGCGGCCCTGGTGATGCACCCCGGCTGGATCCCAGGTGTCTCCTACTCATCCAGATCTTACTGCCTGTACGTGAGGAGTCAGTCAGGATGAGAGAGTCCTCACATGTTTGAACGTCGTGTGCTGAGACGCCGGAGCCCTAAAGAGAACCAAAAAAGACACGGGGTCATTTCTGTGGTTTCACATCAGGAAGGAGAAGCAAAGGATCAGTGTGGCTCTTGTTTAAACCTTCATCGTTTAACACGTCACACATTCCCCTTCCACGGCACAGAAACACAAAGCTGCCTGGCTGCTCCTCAGTGAGAGTTTTGTCTGCTTGATAACAGCAGCTGGAGCTGCAGACTGTGTTTTGCGACTCTTGCTCAACAGGCCCAAATGTAATGGCTGTAATAGGGGCCGATTGTCCAATTATGGGAGATTAGCCAAGGAATAGCTCAGGTCCTGGTCCTTTCTGCCATCCAAAACAAAATCAGCAGGCTACAAAGGGTGAGAGGAAGGGAGGTCTGATACCAAAGGTCTTTCATACACTCGTAAACAATGTGGCTTTCATATCTGACATCTAAGAATAGTTTCAAGCAGAAAAACACCTCTTTGCTTGATGTTGTTTTTGGTTTACGGAGACGTTTGTTCTGAGTCTTCTCTTTCAGGGAGAGGACATTTCCCCTTTGCTTATTTTTGACACGACCGTCAATGTTTCCGTCGAATAACGTGGCTCGCACGGACGTGAAGAAGGCGACATTTATTTATTTATTTAAACTGAATCGTCCCTGATTTTCACGATTGGTGCATCTCTAAATCACATCCCAATATTCAGCTTCTTAGCTTCTTAATTAAAGGAGATCTACCGTCCTCCCTTTCCCCCACGAATCAATTAATCAATAAGTCAGCGCTGCAAGCTGTGTGGCTCAAAATCCTCCTTATTTATCTTATACTGGCTTCAACAAACAAGCTAATAACAGACTCTGCCTGAAACAGCTGATTTCAGCTGCTGTCTCTTTAAGGTCACGCTCCCGCTCCTTCACTCTTTCCTCTGATTGGCCTGCGCTGTTTTTGGAGTCGGCAGGAAAAATCTGCGTCCAGGTGGGCGTGTCCTCGAAAGAGCTGCCTGGGTGGGAATGTCGAAGCGCTCTCTGTACTGTAGGTATTTAAATACAAATCAGCATCACAGATCTCCTTTAAAGTATCTGATGGGAAAAGTTTTATTGACCTTTAGTTGTGTTTAAATGGGTCCCAGATGTGTTTGTGGATGACATGATACACAGTTCTGCCCCGGGGTTTTTTTTTTTTTGTATATCGTTTTCATCTGATTCAAAGCTGGTTGAGGTCACACTGCAACATTTCCAACAGCTCACTGAACCTAAATGAAATTCAATAATCCGGGATATTAAATGCTCAAAATCTGTTTCACAAAACGAGGAAAAGCTTTGAGCACGATGGTTCGAGCTCACTTCTGGTAGCTTACAACACAGCACACTGAACCAACGAGGACTTTTCTAACAATCTGTCTTCTGTCTGAATATTTGCAGGTTTGGACTTGTAAGCTGGGCAAAGCTAGAACTTTCCCGATCTCACTTTACAAAATGTCAGCCCCCCCCTTCTTTTTTTTTTTTTTTTTTTTTACTTGAACTGTGTTTGAGACGCTGACAGGAATCAAAGTGTGAAACTGTTTTATGAACCTAATAACAGAAAGTAAACAATGAATAACTTCTCTTTTTCTGGTCAGACTACCCCTTTAAGTCCTCGTGTCCTAAAATGACTCCGTGCATGTAAAAAGTTCACGCAGCCTTCTCACACTTTTTACGAGCACGAGGCCGGTCATCGTGTGCTCTGCTGAGATTTCCTTCTGGCTTTATTACACTCAGTCGTATTTGTCAAACTCACACATGTGCGTACACAAGAAATGGACGGAATAGTTGTGTGAAACGGAGTCCTTTATAAATCGGGAGAGAAACACTTAACTGACCTACATGATGCAGAGTCACAAAAAGTCACTCTAAGGCAGAGGAGGTCTCATAAGATCACATCCTAAAAACAGCACGGGGATGACACAGATTCTTCCGTGAGCATTACATCACAGACATGAGAATCCTTGAGCGTTACTGTGGACTCGCTGGTCTACTTCTGACATCACTCTCTGTCTCAGCCACATCCTTAAAAGGCTTTTTATCCTCTGCTTTCCTCCTTTTTTTTTTTTTCTCCCTCCGATGACACCAAATATTCTGCCTCGTTAAAAAAAATGGTACCGCAGAAATTAAAGTGCACAAGCCAGGGGAAAAATGCAAGCCATGTGTGCGAGGTCTACGTTTTTTTATTCCTCATTTGAGTAGAGCCAGAACGAAGACACAGATTTATTTATGCTGTGGTAATAGAAAGGGCAAGAATAGGTTTGCATGGAATTATAAATTCCTCACGTGGTTTTAAAATAGCTTGAAGCAACAGGTTAGCCACATCAGTAACCAAAGCAGCCGATCCTGACCGACAACAATCTCTGGACATTTTTCCGTGATTCCCTTCAGCTCTGTGGTGGAAATGAAGAAAAATGCAGACTCAGTGGTCCTTTAGAGGAGCTGAGTAAGAAGGTCCATCTCCAGCCAGGAGGATCGTTCAAGTCCAGATCAGTCCCCAACAATAAGAACAACTTGAAATGTCAAAGACATCCACTCCAGTCAATGTATTCAGTGACAGCCCAACAGGGGAGTGAACACTGGCTTCACTGTCACCCAGGAGGAGGATCAATGATCAACCATCTCACATCATTTTAAAGTGAAAGCCTAAACCTTTCTGTCAAAGTTCCCACGGTTCGCGTGTGTCCATCAAAGCAGCAGGTAGATAATGGCAAACAGCCAAAGAGCAGATCAACATGATAATTAACCCTGCTGGGGGAATAACCTGGCAGAGTGGAAATATTTTGAATTTCTGAGGAAGGTGGGTCAACAGACGGAGTCATACATAAACAATCCTTTCCTGAGATAACAAAGATAATTTGACCCGGCGCCTAAAAAGAAAAACAGCGTTTACACTTTTTTTGGCACTTAAATGTGAGAAATAGTAAACAGAAAGAGATGTAATTCTTCTTTGAACTCAAATGTGTGATTGTTTCCCCTTTAAATATGCAAAAGAGGCCAGTAATAAGGCGGTCACATGATCCATTGTTGCTGTACTAAATATGAGAGATTGTTTTAAATGGGAAGTTGAATATGGCCTTGTATCCATCATGATGGAAATAAATTAAAATCACATCGCGGCAGCCTTTGTGATATTAAGAAAATGTCTTTTTTTAGTTGTCACATGTGAGCTCTAATCAAACAATAATGTTTATTTGATCAACCCTCACGAGACTAAGCTGCTTGGTTTCTTTTAAGAGGCAAGTGATAGAAAGAATAATAGGCAAGCTGCCAGTGTTCACTTCTATATTTGCTTCCAAACTACTCCCTGTTCCCTGCATAGCCAACGGGCACTCTTTTAAAAAAAAAAAAAACACCACAGCAAAGGGACTACACATGGAAAACGGGGGTGGAATTTTAAAAGCCACTCTTATTTTGGGGTCTGTAAAATGTGGCCGTATACTTCAAAACAGATGGGACATGTCCAACTCAGCCTCAGGCCACATGTTTTTCAACAGGAGATTCAGGACCTGAGCAGCATCCAGCTGCGCCTCAGTCGATTACAGGCTAATAGAAAATGTCAACAATAAATCAGAACTTAAGTGATGTTATAATGATAGGCTGCAGAGAGGCTCTTGGGGCAGGAGAGGGGGGGGGGGGGTGTCCCAAAGAGACAAGAGGTATTAAATGGGTGTGTGTGAATGTCTGAGAGAGACAATGATTTCTTCACAGAGGAGGAATGCATCACACAAGAGCAACAGCTTAGATCTAATCCTGATGATTTAAACATTAGTAGATCCTTGCCCTCCATTGCAGATAACATAACATAATGATCTGTCCCTCAGTAATCTGCTGCCCTTTCTCCCCTTTCTGAGAGGGTGGAGAGATCTCCTGTCATAAAGAAGTCTCTTTATCTCACCACAATCTATTGTGTTAAACGACCATGATGCATGCCAGTCATTCTTCAAGGTTTTAAAAGTAATAAAAAAAAAGAGCAATTAAAGCAAGCTAAGAGAAGAAGAAGAAAAAAAACACGTGCATATAATGTGTGTGGAGTCAATGCAGTCAAAAAGACAGAAATACAGAAATGTTAAAGTCAGAAGGACTCAGGATAAATGGCTGGCTCGACATGTTGGTGAATGTAAACAAACAGAGTTTCACTGTTAGCTCCTTGTTAATGTCAACAGAACTCACCGGGTTTTAGTTTAAGTTTGCAATAACCATCCAAACTGGGTCCCATTTCCTCTTTCAGCATGTATAGAAAACGACAGGCGTATCTCCGAGGAGAAGTAGCTGCAAAGTTGGAGAAAAAACCCCGAAGCTAGCTCATGGACTAGCTAAGGGACTGGCTAGTTTGTCAACAAAACTCGAGCCAACGTCCAACAACATTTAAAAAAAACAAAAAAAAAAAACAGGAAGTTTCTCGTCCAATCGGAACTAAAGTCCAAAGGCTGGCGTTTTTTTAAATGACCTCGAAGTTTTCTATCCTGCTTCTTCCACACACGTAAAAAAAAAGAAGCAAAGTACGATGTTTTCTGCACCGCCCGGAATAATGTTTCAGCCGCTTGTTGGTGTTTGACAGCTCCGTCGCCAACCGAGTAACTCCCACTAACACCCGCCCTTTTTTGATAGGCAGGATAATGGACCAATCAGCGGACAGACATTAATAGGGGCGCGTGCCACAGGGACGCCTAAACTGAGCATTCAAAAATAATAATAATCATAACAAACACAGTAAAGCGCCTATAAAGATATATTGAATTTATATATTAAATAGGAAAGCTGTTTTACATTGTTTTAGTGGAATATGACTTTGATAGATTATTAAATAATAAATAAAATCTATATATGATTAAACTTGCATGAGCCAATAACGCGGTGTTACAGGATACTTAAATGATGTCGAAACAAATATGATTAAGTTGTGCGATCTTCACCCTACTCCTTTTGAGAGCATTTTCTCAGTTTCTTTTATTCCCTGTGAGTGAAATCTGTTCTCTGTTATTTTGTCTGCTGCTCAAATGAACTAATAAATAAAAAATAAATAAATATGATGATATAGTGTGTAGTCATACGTAATGTAGAAAAAAGTACAAGACTTAAAAAGTAAATCAGCCAAATGAAAATGAAAAAAAGAATAACGCAATAAGAGAGAACAATAATGATAAGACAGAAATGACTTTACACTTGTTTTAATGGTGAAACTGTACTGTAGATGAAGAGCGCCACATAGTGGACACGTTTAAACAGCACTAACATCATGCTGCTGCTCGACATCTCCACTCCTCAATGGTCGCTTCATTTAGGCGATGTATCCCTTGTGACTGTTGAAAAACGTTGATAAAAACTAATGTAATTAATGTTTAAAACATGATGGTAGATTTAAAAAAGGAATGTTTGATCATCATTGATAATTGATGATGAACATTATTTATTCTTATTGCTGGTAATATCCTAATTTCATGATAATGCATGATATCAAGTATTTTTACTGTATTAATCCCGCCATGGGAATTTCAGTTTTACTCTCTATGATATTGAACACACACACACACACACAGGCTGAAATACACACTTGCACAAACAGGATCTATATGGACATGCAGGGAGGGGACTGCCTGCAGCGTGTGCTCCTGAGCTGCTGGGGGGATTCACATTCTGTGCCTTTGCATAGCTTAGGAAGTGGACTGGCACTTCTCCAGCTATCAGACCAATTTCCAGACTTTGTTCATACAGGGACTTGTAAACATTTGAATTAGAGTCACAGGTGACATTTTATGGTATTGAACACTTTCATTTTGAATACTATAAGTGGGATTTTTACTGATATTTCATTAAAAAAATAATAGTATAGAAGGAGGTTACTTACAGTAGCCTACTTCTTGCATGGAACCCCTTTTAGGAGGTTATTCAGGAGCTTAAATTAATCGTCAAATTAAGTCTTCCTTCCTTGCTTTTCAGAATCAGAATCAGCTTTATTGGCCAGGTATTTTTTACACACAAGAAATGTAACTTCTGTAGACTGTGCTCTCTTTGTACGATGAAACATTAAATAGCAACAACTAACGACAAATATAAACAGGTAATTAAAGACTAATATGTACTGAATGAATAAGACAATGGTGCAGTGGTGAGTGCAAAAGGATAATGACTTAAACACAAGGTAGTACTTTTACATGTACAGTATAGATTTTGTGTAGATGATCATTTAAATTAAATATTATTTGTGCATTCACAGTGACAGTTTAGTTCCAGGGTTATTCCACAGCGACAGGTCTGACACTCTCTGACTGTTCAGCGTTCATCAGAGTGACAGCCTGGGTTACAAACTGTTCTTATGAAAGTGGTTGTTGTGGCGTACAGTGATCTCTATCTGTAGGGCAGGAGATTGAACAAAACATTTTTAAAAACATTCAAATTCACATTCAAAAACATAATGGTTTTTTTGGTTTGTTTGTTTTTTTTTAACTTTACAATTTTGTTGTTTGTTTAGGTTTTTTTTTTTTCAAAAACGTTATAATGTTATTATAGTCTGTTTTTTTTGTTTTTTTTTAACTTGTTGCACTGCCTATAAAAAGCCCTGCTGGTCTGTGTCAGTGTGGAAAGGAGGAAACAGTCCATCATGTAGTGTTTGTGTTAAATATAGGACTGAAAGGAGTCAGGGATTATTCAGGGAGGTATCTGACCCTGGACTCTCATCTTTCTCCTTTCAGTCAACACAAACTTTCAATCTGTTGAGGGCGCAGTTTTTATTCTTACAGTCCTTTATCAATCTTTATCATCATCAATCTTTTGTTTGTATATTGATTTGTCAATTCACAACAGGTGTTTTATCAAGACACTTTACACAGAGCAGGTAAAAAAAACATGCTCATCGTTATTTATCAGCAGATATGAATTAAGTGTCCACTCATAGACGACAGTGCACAGCCTGTCGGATATTCATTCGATGAAGTCGGTTTGTTTTGTTTGAGAAATTTTGTCCTTTCGTACGTGCCGTCCGTCACGTGACGTACAGTGTTTCCGGTTACTATTGTATTACACTTCCATGTTTTTCACCTCAAACTGTGCCTGTAATGTAACCTATAAAGGACGAAGTTGTCACTGTTAGGGTGATTCCTCCCAGGTAGGACTTTAGGGGTTTAAAAGGTCGTCACGTTGCCTAGGTTACGTCACGTGCTTGACCCCCGCCGCGACATGGCGAACTGTTTGTCTTTCCAGAACAAGCTCACCTCGATCATGGAGATGTTAGCTAAAGCTGCCGTGTTAGAAATTAGCAAACTGTGGGAGGACGGCTTCACTCTCGTCCAGGTGGAGCTGCGACGGAGAGAAAACGAGATTGAAGCGCTGAACAGGAAGTTAAAGTTGATGGAAAACGAGCGTTTGACGGTTCCGACTACAAATCTGTCTTCATCATCTTCATCCATCAGAGAGCAGCAGAGCAAGCTGCTGCCGCCTGCCGGTGACGGTGAGAATTACAACTGAAACATACAAGACATCACTAGGGCTGGGTGATGTTTACTCAAATATATATCACGATTAATCGAACATTTGACCTCGATTACGATTAATAAACGATTGAAAGTTTTTTTTTGCCCTAATAGTTCCCTGACATGAGCTCTACTGTAACTATCCTCAACTATTAAATGTGGGATCTTTATTTCTAATGAAAGATTGCACATCTGATGAACTAATTTATGGTCATTTATTGAAATCAAAGTTTCCTGAAATGAAAATGACACATTTTAGTTTGGAATTATATAGCAAATGTATTTCTTGCACAACAGTTTTTTCCGCAGTGTTTACATCCGACTTCATTTTGTTCGGTGACACAATTTGTCCAAATGATGGACATGGCTGCCATGTTGCTGATTGGACATATCGTCACGTGACTCTGTCCTGAAAATAATCGTAATAATTGTCACAGGAAAGATTTAGTTAGATGTTCTGAATGTCTGTTTGGAAACCAGAGAAAACAGTTTCTTGATCCAGAAAAAAATATATTCAATCAACATCACACAACCGTAAGATATTCAATATATCATAATACAAGGAATGCAGAAGATCTCAATATTTTAGATGTTAAAAACATTCTGTGCAATTGTATCTTTATTGAAGCAAATCCACTTTTAAATTGTACTCTTCTTCCGTGCCTTACCTGTGTACCAGTTTGTGTAAATTACTGTGGATATCGCTTTGCATCAAAGCAAAATGATCGTCTTTAAAAATGACTGTAAGCGCCGTCTGGGATAACAAATGTTTACAAAGTTCACCTGCTCTGTTGTTTCAGGGCCGATAATAGATTCCGTCCAGACTTTGTCGTCCGAGCAGAGTGTCAGAGAGACGTCGGACCCCACAGCCAATCAGAGAACACCGCCACCTTCCCAGACACAGGATAGAGAGACGGAGCCGCTGAGGTCTGACCAACGTGAGAACGACAGTCGAGACGACGACGACGACTTGATCGTGAAGCTCGAAGACGAGGACGACGTGCAGATCGTGGAGCAGGTGGTGGACTCTGATCAGAGTGTTAACGATGGAGCGGTCCACCATGAGATGGATCTGGACCTCCAACCCGCCGAGGTTGTGGAGGAGCAGGAGGACCAGCAGTGGTCGTTGGTGTCAGTTGGAGATAGCGACGCTGCTGAGGACTCGGAGTGCTTCTTAGAACCAAAGCAGCTGTCACAAAACCTGGACTCTGAAATCCTGCTCATTCAGAACGCGCTGGACATTTTTGATAACTCGGCAGAGACGGCTTACCCAGACGTGTTTGTCCGAGATAACCAACAAGGAGCATCGAGTAAATCAAGGACTCCCGTGTCTTTTAACCAAGCTCAGCCGAGTCAGCCTTTAGGAGCAATAAATCACCCAGAGAGAGGAGTTTCTATCCGATTCAACAAACCACACACTAAAAACTTTGCAGCCTTTAACCCTGATCACAGATTGGTACTCTTAAACGACCCCGAGCTGCACAAAACGATAGCGAGCCGCCCGATACGGGAGAAATGGTTCATCTGCCCCTTCTGCGGGAAAAGCTTCGACCGCATCAGCCATCTGCAGATTCACCAGCGAATTCACACGGGAGAGAAACCGTACACGTGCGAAACGTGCGGCAAGAATTTCTCACAGAGGAGCAACCTTCGCACTCACCAACGGACTCACAAAGACGCTCTCGCCCAAAACGCCGTTTGATTGAACGGAAGTGGACGAGTGAGAGAGCGAGGAATATCTCTGTGACCTTTACATTGAGTCCATAACAAATGGAGTTTGTTTCTGATACAAAGACAGTAATGTAGCTGAGTGATTTGACTGTGCAATCTGTTATTTTTAAGATTCATTATAACCTTGACAAAGCTTTGTTTAAAAAACAAAACAAAACAAAAAACTAACTTTCGTATGTGTTGATTTTAAGTCTGAGCAAAGAGTTTTAAACGCATCCAGTCCTGGCGACGCAGCTCGACATACAAAAGGACAGTAATCAGTGTTTAATCTGATTGATGTGATGCAGTGTGGGTTTGTGTTTGAGCGGCTGTAACTGAACTGTGACAGTAGAACCTCTGATGTCCTGTGTCATTGCTTCCTTTCCATCATTTTTTGGGTTGTCAGTGAATCAACAGCCAAGTTTAACAAGCAAACAAACAAATACTTTTATACAAATATTCCTGGACCAGATGCAACAAAAAGCTCACTCCTCATTTTATCATTTTACAAATTGATGTTTTAGCTGCTCATTAATAAGTCTACAGAGGATGGATAGAGCCAGGCACGTGGAAAAAATAAGAAGAGGGAGAGTTTTTTTATTATTATGCAATCCCAAGAAAAAGGTGAATATAATTTGGAGAATAAAGTCAAAATTTTACAATATTGTAATTCTCAACATTTTTCCTTTTCTACTTGACATTTTGATTTTATTTTCAAAGTGCATAATGAGAAACGCATCTCTCCTGTCATTATTTATTTTCTCATGTCTGGCTCTGCAGTGAAGTTAGTTCATTAGTCAGAGAAGAGCGACCTTAACGGGGGTTCACAGATAGTCTCCTCTTGTCGTCCAGTACAGAACTTTTTATCTGCATTTTAAGAAACTGTTGAATATTTTCACAAATATTCCTCTTATGTCACTTTCTTTAAGTTTAGCATTTGATGTTACCACAGGTCTCCAGTTAGCTTAGCTTAGCACAAGAACTGAAAAGAGGAATCAGCTGACCAGACTCTCGTCAAAGGTCCCCAGGTCTCCTAACACTCACCAGTTAACCAGTTTTCTGTTAAACTCGTGTTTAAAATCTACCCAGCTGTTCACGTTTAGTGCACACTTAAGTTTGTGCGTAAAGTGAACAACACAGCAGGTTAAGGGGAGTGTTTGAGACTTTGGTTCTGCCAGGTAGATACTGTTACTGCTGGACGGAGCCAGGTCAGCTGTTTCCCCCTGTTTCCAGGCTTGGCTTTGCTAAATTGCTTCTGTCCAAGCCTTCATATTTTTCCTTACAGGAATGAGAGATTAACTTTTTTTTTTTAATCGAACTTTAAAAGAAATGAAAAGCTCAACGCCATCACAGAACAGTGCGTCTCTCTTTTCCACTTGTATTTCACATTGAGTTGTTTTTGTTCATGACTGTAAGCGTCAGAAGATAAAAGAGGAAATCCCAGCAGTCTGTCTAATACAAACGTTTCATGACCTCTACAGCTGTGATCAGTGAACATCCCTTTAACCTCATGTCTGAGCTGTAACAAGTTTCATCGTCGCTGGTTATAAAAATATACAAAGTGACTTTGTTTTTATGCTGCACTTTTATGAATAAACATTGAAGCAGTTACACGTCAGTTTCTCAGTAACATAAAAAACACTGAATGATATAAAACACTGTACACAAGGATATATACACACACATGGTTCATCTGTTTGTTTCGTTGACGTGCTCTGAGAGTATTGTAGACGACTCGGTCAGTGAAGTCACATTAGCTGTGTCCGTCCATCAACATCTACCCGTGTGTCCGTGCTTTAGCTCAGGGGTTACAGCCTTTTTGTTGTTGCGTGAAGCTGTTAAACACGATCATAAACAAACAGAAGCTCCTAAAATATTAATTTGTACATATATAATACATACAGCCTCTTGTCACTTTGTGTTTCCAGCATCCAAGCTGAAAATATGAGTGAACTTAAAAGTCAGAAATATGTTCCCCAGTCCGTCTACAGACCTCCCGATTATAACAAAAGTCCATCCCGTCCGTCTTTTGCCTGTTGCACTTTTCCCTTCATGACATCACAAAGGGCAGTAGCCCCTCCCCCAGGTGGGTGACACGTTTACATTTAAAGCTACAGACGCTGCCTGTTCTGAGCACGGCTGAAATAGAGGGATTTATAGACATGATGAAATACAGGATCAGAGTGGATTCAAAACGAGACTTCACACGCGTGTTGTGCATTTTGTAAATGAGTATAATATGTGACCTTAAATCCTAAATTGTCAACACAGTAGATCTGTATTTGATGTAAACAAGGAACTGGCTGGATTTTTGAACACCTTGTGTATAAAAAATAAAATAAAAAAAAAGTGTCCATATGTTAGATAGCAGAAACTGTGGATACAAAGTTTTCTGGTAAACACATTGTAACAGGACCCTTCATCCTTACATGTTCAGTATATAGCACTTTGTGGAAGGGAGAGGTTGCTTGGCTTCCTATTGTCCTTCAGTGGATCTTAGAATTTATTAGAATTAGAGGACATCTAATCATAGGGCTAATTGATAACCATGAGCAACACTGTCCCTGGATCCTATCTTTTAGAAATCTCAACAGTTTGTGAGCTTTCAAAAGTACAACGTGCCTCAACATTTCTGTAATTATTTGATAGTGTTTGTAAACTCAAAAAACAGAGGTGAAAAAGTAATCAACGTTAGTTCACCCACGGTGGTCACTGTGCACACAACAATAATGTTGTTCGTTTGAGGTCTCTTAACTTCTCCCTCTCGCTCTCGTGTTTCGGATGAGAGTCCGTGCTCTAGATGATCTGTCCTTTGGGATGCAGCAGGATGGCGTTGGAGTGCGGTCTGGGCCGTAGGACCCCGTTACTGTAGTAGAAGTGATTTGTCAGAGCCTCAGAGATCTGATAGGAGCTGTTGTCATCTTCATCATCCCCATCACCTCGTTCCTCCTCTGCAGACTGGGTGGTAGCCCACTCAGGCGGGGACTCTCCCTCCCTCAGGTGACCCAGGTCTGGTTCTCTGGGCTCAGGGCCGTCCTCCTGCGGGGCCTTCAGAGGAACCAGGGAAGAGGGCAGACCTGAGTCCTGGTTTAAAAGGAATATAGATACATTTGATGCCTGAGTTTGGTTTTCTAAATTTAAATGAGACAAATTCCTTGAAGGACTTTAAATTTATAGTTGTTATAGAGGTCATTTAATCAGCTTAAAATCTTAAAGAAGGCATTTGTAACTCTGACGCCTAGTGTTTAAAATTGGTACTGCAGTTTAAATTCAAATCATTGGAGACAGCTGTCTTATCCTTCTCTCTGGAGTCGATGCATGATGGTTGCCATGACATAAAGACAGCATTTAAAGAGTGTTGTCCTTCAGTAAAGCTGCGGTAGCATGAAGTCATAATGATTAACAGAATAGAAGAAATGTGATCTTTTCTACATTTTCGTAACTTTGAACCCAGCCCTGTACATTTGATTCTATTTTACATAATTGTAAGATAATGTCGGACGATATTTTAATATTGAAACGAATCACTAAGACTTCTTTGTTCTGTTTTGTTTGTAGTCCTTAGCTTTTTCTCCATGACACTGTCTCACCTTGATGATGCCGATGCATCAGTGGACTCAACAACAAACCTCATGACACATAACGAAACTCCGAGAGGCTGACACATACCAGTGACATGTTGCTGCTCTTCAGGTACGACTCCACCCTTCTCCTGCGCTCCTCCTTCTCTCCGTCCATCTCTGCCACTCGCAGGCTCTCTCTGCCATCGTGCCAGACGACGGGACGCCCCAGTTCATCCACCTCCACCCCCCCTGCCGGCCCCCACTTCCCCCCCAGAGTGGACTGGCTGCCTTTGTAGATGGGCCGCTCCTGTAGGAAGGGAGGAGAGCAAAACAATCACAACTCCACTCTATGAAAATGAAGCAGCTGTAACACTTTTATTATTCTCTTCTTGAGGTAAAGTGTTTAATGAGGGGAATGAGAAGCTGTTGAATGATGCAACCTTTTAGGTCTGGGGTTTATTTTTATTTATTTTTTTTACACTTAAAATACATATATTAGGCATTCACCCTGCAGATTTATGATTATGCTCCTTAAACAAAAATTCTGTATTAAATGAGATTCAATATCATGCTTCATAAATGACTTTATGACTTTCAGTTTAGCAACATTAGAATTATTGTCATTTTATCTCCTTTTTCTGACATGAACTCCCTTAAAAATCATTAAAAGCTTCAAACTTATACACCCCACCATCTTATTTAATCTCCTTATGAAAGGATTTTTAATTGTACATTTTTAAATTGGAGCACAGAAGATTTTTGGCTCTCCTGCCTCCATTAATTATAATTATTTTTTTAGCTGCAGTGATTATTAGTAAGCATAACTATATTTTCTTTCCTTCACATCAGAAGTCTGTCCTTCTATTTTACTGACCAGAATCATAAAAGTGTTTCAAGTAGAGGTTATTATCCTTCAAGCAGGTATTTCAGGTTCGAGTCTGACCTGTGGCTACTTTCCTTCCTGTGATTCTCGTTCCTGATTTCCTCCTCTACCCGCTGTCCAACCAAATAAACACAACAAGTCCCCATGAAAATTAAAGGCTTACTAGCATCAGAACGCTAATTTTCTTTTACAATGACAAATCAAACTCTTTTGACCTTCATCCCACTCTACATCACCCCTGTGCACATGTATGACTTTCCCCCCCAATCTTTAAAAAAAGCACATGTAAGAAACTCACCAGAGACATTTCACTGTGTTTCATTCGGCTATCTACTCTGAGCATGGCGTAATCTTCCGCCTGCACAGAACAGACACAGTGAGAGAAAGTTTTAGAGAATAAACACAAAAAGGATCAATACATTGAATCACGTACAATATAAAATATCAACAACAACTGTCTTTGAACTCAGCATGCTGTATGTTGTATGTTTGAAGCTGCAGCAGCCTGTAATCATCGTCCTCGACAACAACGAGATGCCAGCGGCTCCACCCTGGCTAAGCCCGATCTAGGGGCGGGTGTGTCAAGCTGGTTGTTTGAAGCCTGCAGGCTATTGGTCTCAGCAGTGGAGTGTGTGTGTGTGTGTGTGTGTGTGTGTGTGTGTGTGTGTGTGTGTGTGTGTGTGTGTGTGTGTGTGTGTGTGTGTGTGTGTGTGTGTGTGTGTGTGTGTGCATACCGGCACTCTGGGGTCTGTGCTCACAGAGTTGATTCTTCTGAGGGAGGCTTGTCTGGAGAAGCTGTTCATTTCCTCCCTGGGACAAAAAAAAAAGACAATAAGACTAAAATGAAGACGGTTTAAAAAGCTTGCAAACTGTCATCATGGTCACAGCAATGGTTAAAGTAGTTCCAGCTTCTTCAGTTATCCAAAAAATGTGTGTGAGCTCACGTTTTTTCACTGAGCTGCCTCTCGAGTTTCTTGTTCCTGAGTCGGTGGTAGCGGTTGACCAGCAGGACTACGATGATCAGCACCATGACCAGAGCTCCAGCCGACGCTCCAATAATGATCAGCAGCTGGTTGTCGATGAGTATCTGTTGAGATTTTTCTGTAAGAAGACAAAGATGAACCTCATCACATCAACACATTCAAACTCCAACAAAAAAGTTACATGCAGCAGATTAAATAAGATCTGTGTGTGTGTGTGTGTGTGTGTGTGTGTGTGTGTGTGTGTCCCCAATCCACCACAAGGGGGCAGAAAATGTGCTCAGTTTCTTGAAATGAAGAGAAGATCATTTCCATCATCTAATTTCTTCTAAATTACCAACAAGAAGCAGCACTGTTTGTCATTTTAATCCTGAGTGACTTTACTGTAGCCACCTATAAAGCTGAGAATATTCGAACACTTACCTGTTACTGTCAACTGGTACTCTCCCGTTCCTACTCCCACGTTGTTCCTGACCACACACTCATAGACCCCGCTGTCATTCATGCGGACGGCCCGCCCAAACACAAGACTTCCTCCAATCACAGACACCCCATCTGGCAAAGCTCCTCCTCTCCTGTGGACGATGGGACGTTAAGGTCAACACTCGTTTTAAAATGATGCGTAACAGAGGTGAACCCGAGGATCAAAAAATACAGAATCGATGAGTCACTGCTTGAAACAAAAAGCTGTGACTCATCGTGGGAGATTGAAAAATGAAACGACAAACAAAGTGCAAACCATGCAAACTATCTATGTTTAAATGTTGAAGGAGGAAATGCACAAGTATTTAATGACATTTGATATAAAACTGCAGTGTGAAATTACAGAGGTTTTTTTGGTTAAGTAAACACAACACAGGATCAGGTTCAGTGCCGACTGTAACCATCAATTCACCTGAAGGAAAACCTCCTGAGCGTACAGACGGCACCCATTGATCTGAAATAGCAGGTTTGAGGGATTTAGAGCGGGGCCTGCAACTGAGTCCCACACTGTGCCGCTGAAGACACTCCACATAATGGAGCCAGTTTCTGATCAGGTCCACAGAGAGGGCTCATGTTGCCCCAGGTTTCACTTTGCTGCAGCAGCTTTTTAAATGCTGCTCCACCACTACCACATCCCCCCCCCCCCCCCCCCCCCCCACCCAGCCTATAACTGGAGCCAGCTCAGATTTCTCCTCTCTAAACCCCACCTAGCTCCTCTCACCAGCCTTTTATCCTCAGAGTCGCAGGTAGAGATTGAACCTGACACAGAGCAGATTGTGAGAAATGATAGAGATAAGGTGTGTAATCCACCTTTAGCAGCCAGAAAGATTCGAGACAATGGAAGGAGCTGTAAGTCGACATATTCTGTTACCATTGGAGCTTTAAATTCTAAGCAGGTTTAAGCTATGTAGCCCATTAAAGCTTTAAAAAGTGAGAAACATTTGATGTCAGTGTGCTTACTAATTTGCCCCAAGATCATAAAAAGAGAACAGAAGAAGGTCAAGGCTGCAAAAAAAAAAAGAAAAATTAACAAACAAAATTAAAAAAAATTCATTAATGTGGGAAGCACATCAAAAAGTTTCCAGAATTTTCTGGTGGAAATATTCTGGTTTTGTCCATGAGGTTTAACTCTCAATGTAATCTTTTACCAGATCTACCCTAACCCTAGCTGCTCCTACAAAAAGATTATTTTATCTTTGCAGAGGATAATTAATAATTAAAATAATGAAATACTTTTTTTTTTTTTTAAATGCACATGAACGCCTCCTCATGTCGGAACAAAAACTCAGGAGTTCTTGAAAGAATTTGGTGCCCAACTTGCCGACTTATTCTTAATATTTGAAGATTGTCTCGTGTGAAATATGTTTTCCTCGGCCCATTCAATCATTGTGTGCTCAGTCGCAGCTGTAATGGCTGCTGCAGTGTCTCTAATTAAAGTGCAGACCCTGTGTTTTAGCAGGCATTACAGTGATATTTAAAGCATGGCTCTATGATTAAGTGCTTAGCATGTGTCTCCTGCTCTTCCTTGTGTCGTGCACTCCCTCCCTGTGTGAAAATATCTTCCTCGCTCTTTTTCCGACTTCAAATTGGGCAACACGACACCATATCTTTTATTCTGCTGTGCACTGAGCTGGTGCAGAAAGGCGCCCTTCTTTGTTGTCCACAGGTGTGTATATGTGTTAGTGGCGGCTTATGTAGGTATGGAGACACATTCCAGTACCGTGTAAAAAGCAACTTAGCAGCACATATATGATGATAGCAGCCTACCGTGTCCAGGTGATGTTGTCAGGTTTGGGGTTTCCTCCGCTGCCGCACGTCAGCTCGCCTCGCTCCAAACCTGTAAACCAGTCATCAGTACCAGCAGTGATGGTGGCGTCTGGAGGGTCTGAAACAAGAAAACAGAGACATAAGCAAGCGAGGACAAAAACAATGTTCAACAGATGTGAAGCATGCAAGAGCGAGGACAAAACCTTTATGTTAAATATGTTTTATGGAAGAAGAAATTAACATTTGAAAAATGTTCTTTCTCCAATTTAGATAGATTTTGATCCCAAGGGAAATTCAAGGCGAAGAAACACAAGACGAAGCATCATTTCAACTAATTTTGACATTTCATATTTAGTCGCCTTAAAACAACGTTACTATTCAAACACAACTAATAATTCTAATTCAAATTCATTAGCTGAGTGACTCTAATGGGACTCTCACAAAGCTGATTACCCACACAGGGTGGTTTTTTTCTTCTGAGAGACCTGAGACTAAGGTTGTTTGTCTTTTTGTTTGTCTGCTCTTACAGTATTTGTTCGCGCAAGCAACATGTCTGTCAGTACTAACTCTAACCCTAAACTTTCCCAGCCAGAGATCAAACCTGTCAATATTGTCTAATGTTTAGTCGACTGCCGCCCATTTATTTACCCAGAAGGAAGGCTGAGCTGCACAAATGTCTGCAGGGAAGAAATAAATGTCATTGGTTGAATCAAACATGAGGGGGAGGAGCCAAAATAACTTGGCTTAAGAATATTGGCTGGAGAATATTGAACAGAAGATAAAAGTATGAAAATATGAGCAAATGTCCAGTTTGTAAAGTTGAATGAAATGCTTGATTTAGATTGTGCTGATTGTCTCAGATATAAAAGGAACATTAAATTCAACACAAGGAAAATCTTCTTTTTCGTTTTGAAAAAATAAAGAAGGTGAAATAATTAACAACACACTCTCGAGATTGGCACTCTTGTTTCTCTTGGTCAAATTAAGACAACGATCTGAAATGAGTGCAGTGTGTGAGTCACGATTCCTTGCTGTTTTATTTGTGCTCTTTTTTAAAAACTTGACATCATTGCATGGTCTTAAGTTAAGGTTTGAAACTGAATAAAATGAAAGGAGAAGGCTGTGAGACAGTTCAAGGAAGTATAATATATTTATTTATGTTCACTTTCTGTTCACTTTTGAACTCAGTCAAGTTATATTGATCCAAAGTCAGTTTGATGGCTGCCTGCTGGTGCACAACTCACTTTCTCTGGATCACAAAGACATGTAATTATCACAACGTTTCCACACTTAACTCACGTTTCTCTATTATCTCCTTATCTGATCTTATCTTTCTCGGGGGAAATATTTCAGTTTCACCTGCAGCTTGACAGATTATTCCTTTCACGCACAAAATGTCCTTCTTGATTTCCTTACTTCCTGGTTAATTCAAGTCTCCAGGTAATAAAGTTCCTCTGACAAGAGTTAGTCTTTGTTGGTCTATTTATCTGTTCATCATCGCCATTATATTTTATTTCAGCCTCAAAAATCATTAAGATTTCCTTCAAAATCTCAACTCAAATTGGGACAGTGCATTCGTATGTCTGAATCAGCACAATAGCTAAATTGCAAAGTTTTGACCAGAAGACAAATGAACATTTTAATAAAGACTTAATTTGCAGTACTTCTGCTCCCCTGTTAGTCTATTTGGGCTTCGATATAAGGCAGCATTATCAGTTGTACTCACATTGAACCACCAGGCGGTTGGAGATCCTGCGCGGCTGCTCCAGGCCGGGATGCCACACCAAACAGTCCAGCTTCTTCCCGTTCATGCTGCGCAGAGGGTGCAGGGAGTAGTGGCTGGACACGGACCCGCCCGCACTGGTGCGGTTTGAAGAATGACCCGGCAGGTCGGTGTCCCAGGAGAGGCGGGGAGGCGGGAGGCCTACAGCTCGACAGGAAGCGGCCAAACCAAACGGCTGGCCCTCCACCAGGAGAACCGGCTCCAGGGACGAGATGGGTAAAACTGCAGAAGAGGAGCAACAGGTGAGTACAGGACTAAAAAGTGCTCACACTTCACTCAAACATGTGTGAAACTTAATGTTCAGAAATATGCAGGTTGACACTTCAAAGCTGTTTTTCTCTGAGTTGAGTCTGAGAGCTTACAGTTGAGGACGATGTTATCAGAACTGGTTTTGCTTTTCCCTCTGTACCCTCGAGAAAATAAACTCTTTAAATGTTCGTCTGACTCATTATGTTGAGCAGAGTGCAAATAAAGAGCAGTTTACAGACTATTTAATAATATTTATGTATCACTGCTGCCGTGTCTAAATGCTTTTTTGCTTATGTTTTTAATTTTTAAGTTTCTTTTTTTAATTGAACTATCTTCAACTGAGAGGAGATACACTGACATTTTGTTGATTGTATAATGATCAAAAAGTAAACAGCTTAAAAATTATTAAAGAAACAGTTAATCGTAACGGTCCAATACCAAGTCAGCTAAACTTGAGGAATATCAATCTGTCCATTTAGGAAGCTGTTTCCGCTGCTATGGTGCAAAATGAAAGTGACAATGAGTTCAATGGCGAAGCAAAAGCAAGACACTTCTTCCTATCCTAATTGTTTTGTGTTGAGAAGCAACATGTTTGCTCAAACACTTAAACAGCACATCCGGTTCATCCAGTGTTTCTGTGACGTCCATGCCAAATGAAGTCTTCAAAAAACACAACACTGACTACTGACAATTTCTCTTCCTTCATCCTCCTATGACTGACTCTTCTCCAGGTTGGTGGTCTGCTCGTGTCTTTGTCACTATGGCAGCATGAGGCAGTACCTGCAACCCCATCAGGTTGCACAGGAAGTCCAGCTTCTTCAGCATGGCACATCCATACATGCAGCCTGAGGTAGTTGGAATGAGGCTGATCCAAAACACTTATGTTGTGAAACTTTCCGACAGTTATGCATTGTTACTGCATTAAGATTTAATTAATACTTTCCAGCATTTATTTAATCCACTAATTATTACTTTCTAGACACTTTAATCACGCCTAAGGTTATTTTGACTCTACCTGAAATGATCCAAGGTGAGAGTTATTATTTCTACTTAACCATGAGTGTGTAGTGATTGTTCTCGTACAACAGGGGCAAGTTTGAGCAAGAAGCGATGTTGCAAATGGATTCAGACCAAAAAAAGAGAGACGAGACAACACTGATCTTTCAAACGTAGAGGGAGTTCATTCATTTTCAGATGCAGGGTGCAAATGGAGGCCATACCGCTCTCTAATTAAAAAACTTCATCGAGTCAAGTCAGATAATGTGTGAGAAGAAAATCCTGCATAACAAAGTGCAAACGCGTCCAAAGCGATACTCTCACATTGGTAGATCTCTCCTCGCTACTCTCTGTCATCAATTAGTTTAGCCTGATCCTGATTCACACCATAGTCATCACATCAGTCACTGTTGCAAATATTCTCAGTGCCTTGTAAATCTTTCCACTAGTGTTTGGATTATTAACAAAGACGACGTAACAGGTAGTTAGCATTAGCAGAAGTAGCCATTATGGATTAGTAGACAAAGAAAATGGTACCACATGTAAAAGCTTTATAAACAGAAACTCTACAAAGACATGAGCTCATAGGACAGCCCGCTGAGTTTGAGTGACAGGTGATATCTGGGAAGAGATTTCCTGCAGGGATAATATTACAGTTAAAAAGAAAAGTCTAAAATGAAGGAACAATTTCATCTTTAGCCCTGAGATGGTCCAATGTAGTTCTTCTTTCTTTATAGTTGTTGAAGTAGCCCTCTAATACTGGAGGCGTAACATATATGATCGTCATTACTTTACAGATTGAGGCTATACTCCTAACAGTTTGTGGATTGGAAATAACTGCTATGTGTTTGTACTATGTCCTGGCTCAGGACCCTGAAGACATCCTCCCCTCAAAACAAGCTGAGCACTTAGAAACAAACTAAACTTAGGTGTGAGCCATACCGTTGCTATGGCAACAGTATGGCTCACACCTTCTCCTGCGATCCTGTGCTAAAAAAATATCACAGAAAACCTACATTTTAAAATGAACTGCTGTTTGTATAACATTTAAATATTTTTACTTTTAGTTAACTTAAGAACAAAGTCGTGAAGAATGAGTGGTTGGATAACTCTGATGTTGACAACACAGAACTTTTTTAGGTCTTTTGCTCATTTTAGTTCTCACATGATTCATCTTACAGTAGTTTCCTCTGCTGCTCTATAACAGCAGAATATCTGTTTGTGATATAAATAGTATTTACTATAACTTCTCTGGATGGGAAAGAATTTTCAGTACCGTATTTCAAGATTTGAGATCATTTCCAGAATCTGTGCTGGAATAACCGAATGTTAATCGAGACATCAAATTGACTCAGATAATCCCAAAAATGTATAGAATAACAAAAAATAAGACAAAAATGTAAGTCTTGTTTTGCTGTTGTGAAACTGACATTCATCTGTATGTTACAAGACAAGACTACAGTTTTACTTCATGGATTCCCTCGTAGGCAAATGTATCATGTTATAGTTGAATGTTTGTGGTTTAAGGAGTGGAGAATATTCAGTGCTGGAGGTTGTCTGGCCTGCGTATTTCTGTAGGTCTGGTCTTATCTGTGGCGGGTTAGGACACGTCGAGCTGTCACCAAGTGATGACTGACATGTTAACCGATAACGACATTAAGAACAGAGAGCATGATTGCAGGTTTACTGCAGGACGGATCCATTGGAAACAACTTTCTCACAGTTGTTTATGTGGTTACAGTTAAATCATGACATAAACAACCAGGAACGAAGATGCAATATCATTTCTTTGTTTTGGAAACAGGTGTGACAAAGTTTAAGACATTTTCCACATAGTGAAGGCCGATTAGAAACTCCAGGGCAAACAGGTGCTTGGTAAAAGTCACCTGTCTTCATGTCTGATCATACTTGCAGGTGTTTTTGCACCAGGGATGATGTGAATTTAAAAAGGTGATCTGAACAAAGCAAAGACATATACTAACATCGAGACAACAACTTTATTAATTGTAGCCTCCTGGATTTGTTTTTTGGGAATCTTTAACGTAACTTTACGTTTTATTCTGCAGTCCTTGATTTAGCTATAATGACCCATCTGCTGTTGTCTTTGTATCTGTTCATGTAGTCACTAAAATAACAGAAATCATTTCTGAAAGGGTTTCATTTAAAGAGTTATTTGAGGAGTCTAAAGGCTAGAAGTTTAAAGCCTTTACGATGCAAATTAAGAGGTATGAAATGCACAACACTGACTTGAACTCTGTGGTTTGAACCTGTTTATTTTCATACTAGAGCCCGAGCTGCACCTTGTCACATAGCAGCTTGTCAGTGTTTTGACAGCTGAGCAACTATCAATCTGTCGTATTATTCGCGTACGCTATGAATGACAGAAAATCATTTCTATTTGGCACAAAAAGGTATCTGGCACAACTTATCTTTTCCTGCTACAACAAACATGTATACCGTGTTTTTACCCTGCACTCTGTGTTACACAACAAGCTTTTTAACTCCCTCATGTCGTTTTAAATGATGTTAGGAAATAATCTATTTTTTTCATTTTACACGCTGAGTATTCAGTCAGAGTTGCATGCAGTGGCCATGTTGTGAAAAGTGCAGATTTTTCCCCTGGCTGGCTTTACTTTTTCCTCACTGAAGATGATTACAGGTTAAACATCATTACTGGGGAGAGAGAGAGAGAGAGAGAGAGAGAGAGAGAGAGGGAGAGAGAGAGAGAGAGAGAGAGGAGAGTCTTACTCCAGACGGTGAGTGAAATTTGCCGCTCAAAGTTCCCGTTGGGGAAGGTGGAGATGTGGCAGGTGTAGCTGCCCTCGTCCGACTCCTCTGTGCTGGGGATGAGCAGAGCCGAGTTCTCCGTGGGAGTCCCTCCCTCGAACCTCACTCGGCCGGCGTAACGCCCGAACTCTGACAAACAAAACAAAGGCAGTCATCATCCTAAACAAAACCAATAAATTAAACTGAACATGGAAACAAAGATGAAAGCATAATCTCTCATCAAAGGAATCATATTATTAGACACCGCTAGAATAAAACAGCGTTTATCCAACAACGTCATGACTCCACCCTCCAGACAAATATTCCAGGTGTAAAGCTTTACAGGCTTCTGGTGTGACGTCAGTACAAAACACACTGTGGTGCTGAGTTGCTAGGTTTCTGAATATTTACACATTTAAAATCACAGCGCAGTGACTGAAAGGTGCAACCTATGACGTTTGACTGTGACAGACATTGAGTGCACTGATTTACTGTAATGTAGTTTTACTTTCAGTGTACTGAAGTTGCCAACATGTTGGAGCGCACGTTATCAAAACCCTCCTATAACGATGTCTCCTTTTACAATCAAATCAAACAGAGCAGTGTCTCATATGGCTCTTTTCCTTTCTCATTTATGCGAGCTTCTTTTTTCCCATGGGAATATGTAAGCCCGGATAAAGAAGCTTGTTGTCAAGGTATGTTATGATTGTAATCTCTAAGATTATTTTGTTTAATTGCAAATAACAAATTAATTAATTTTACCAGGTGGTCCAGGAGACCACCCAACGTAATCCTCATCCTCAACCTGAGAGTTATTTATAAGTGATGTTTTTTATTGTATTTAGCAGTTTGAAATACCAACACTTATTGTAACTGTAAGATATTGATCCAGAAGACTGTAAGTACTTAGCTTAAATCCAACCTCACCACTGTAGTATTATTGCTAAATAAAGGAGAGGCAGTAGCTCAGTCCACATCAGTCCAACCTGAAACTACTTCTATTCTAGTTTATTTTTACTTTATTGATCCCTGAGGGGAAACTATGCGTTTACACTCTGATGAACATCCAATACACATACAGGCTAAATTTCCATATTTGGTTGGACTGGGACCAGTGACCCTCCAGTTCCCAACCCAAGTCCCTACGGACTGAGCTACTGCGGCCCCCCAATGTATAAAGAGGGGTACTTATATCACATATACACCCACACACACCCCCACACACACACACACACGTGAGTGTGTATATGTATATCTCCTCTCTCTCGCTGCAGCCTACCTTGCCGCCCGTCTGTGAAGTGAGCGGTAGTGATCATGTCCTTGCCACCGTCCGGGAGGTCCTTGTACCAGGTGACCTGCACCACCCTCTCCCCGGCCTCCACCTGGTATCGACAGGGCAGTCTGGTCTGACTCTCAGCCATAGAGAGCACGGAGGTGACGGGCTCAAGAGGCTCCACGAACACACTCTGAACACACGCCACTGAGGAGAGAAAGAGAGGAACAGCATTGATCAGCTAATTGCCATCATTTGTGCAGATCTATTATCTGCACAGGGGGGAGTCTGGGAGGTTGGCCTGGCATGGCCATGAAACACAATGTTTTGTGTTGTATAGTAGGATGCTCAAGGGCTCAAAAAGAAGAAGATTAAAATGCAGATTTTAACAATATCAAGACTGTTAGCATGATAACATTTGCTAATAAGTACTTCAAACAAAAGTACACAGGTGGCTGTTTGAAAGTATCAGTAGTTTTTAATAGTATTTAGTCACTGAAAACAAATATTGTGAAAATTGACATTTGTACCTCATAATGGTGAAAAAAGAAGTTAGAGGATCACCACATGTATCTCAATCTATCAGCACTGATTCATGCAGCAAGCATGGCTGACGAGTTGGACTGTCAGACAGGATTATAATGTCTGAGGATATCTCCTCCTCCTTCAGTTTGTTTTACAGTCTTTATGATTCATCCACTGTTACCTCACTCAATGGTGTCTGCTCTGTTTAAAGGTCACATAATGTGCTTCTTTTTAACAGGTTTAAATGCGTCCCAGAGCTCCTCAAAACATGTCTGTGAAGTGTATTAAATCCACTCTGAACAGTCTGTTTCTGTGTCTGTAGCTTTAAGAAATCTCACAAATACTTTGATTTGCTTGACACCTCTGAAAATAAAATGATACTTTGTCTCTTTCACAGTTATTTACATACAGTAGGAGTTTATGCATGTACCGTAAATTCCGGACTATAAGCCGCTACTTTTTTCTCACACTTCGAGCACTGCGGCTTCTACTCCGGTGCGGCTAATGCATGGATTTTTTATGGGGGACAATGAGCTTCTGCCGCAAAAACATTTGACTTCGTCACGTCGGATCTTAATATCAGTCATTTTGCGCTTCATGCACGCACCCTCATGATGGAAAACACACGGAGAAATACATATGATGCAGCTTTCAAGTTAAAGGCGATCGACCTGGCTGTCAAAGAAGCTAACAGAGCTGCTGCACGTTAAGATGACACTGACAGCGACAACAGAGACTGAGGAAGTGAGTAATGAAGTCATTCTGAGGCAGTGAATGGATGGACTTTTTCTTGTGAAATATATTACGGTCATCTTTTTCATCAGCCGTGTTACAGACACCGTCGGCTAGGCTTCGTATTGTAACGGTTCATGTTGTAAAGTCAGTAGTTGATAATGTGTTCATAATTCCGATTATGTGGAGAGTCAGTGAATGCACCAGCGAGAACGTGTTGAGTGGCTGTATGAGAGAACGCTGGGGGAGAGAGTTGGATTGTTACGGCAAGTTACGTGTGTTGCTCTCTGCTGTAAACGGCGTGGTCACGGCCGACAGTGATCGGGTTATTAAAAGTTATTATTTGAACGCTCTCGTCGTCCTTTAACGTCCGTACGGACGCTACAGTATTTGCGGATGTTACCGGTAGCCTACGTCTGTGTAAATAGCTCTTGTTATAGCGTGGACACCTGCGGCTTATAATCAAGTGCGGCTTATATATGTACAAATACATTTATTTACTTATTTTTAGCCGGTGCGGCTTATATCCAGGTGCGCTCAATAGTACGGAATTTACGGTATATACAGTATGTGCATTTATGTCTGCATATGTGTAGAATATAAATGTATATATAATTATAGTTTATAAACTGAACTCTTATTGTGTTTTTGTAAATTATTTTATCTACAGTTCTGTCTTTTTATGACTTGTTGTGTGTTTTGTGTTAACTGGACTTACAGGTTGTTGATCAGATGAAACAACCTATCAGAAGGCATCACCTCAGACTCCGTAAAGATGACGCAACAATTTTTTTATCTTATTCCTTCAAATGTGCCACATACTCCTCAATGAATCTGTGATATTATGTTGTTGTTCTCGTTAGTATCCATCAAGTCTACAATGCAGATATCATGAATGTACTGTACACATGACGACTTATTACTTATCATCATTCTTTAACTTTCAAAAAAGTCAATACATCCCATTTTAACAGCTTGTATCATCAGATCACAGGAGGGTTTAACCGTATCCCATAATGCATTGAGTAAACTCCAGACACGTTTGTATGTAGACAAAGACCTTCTCACCTACGGGCAGACACCATTTGAACTATCGTGATGACACCACCGACACACAGAAATCAAACAAACGCCACAAAGGAGCTTGACGCTGCAGGGCGATGCTGCTAAAAGCTTCAACAACAGAGCGTCTCTGTTTTCTAATTCTTGCTTTGAACGAAGAAATCTTTCTCCTATTGTTAAGAAACGTGCTCAGGGAGCTACTGTGGCTCAGAGGACAGATGAAATATGTGTGGATGGTTTTAGTGTCGGCTTCAGGGGTTTTCCTCTTGTACGTTTAAGTCGAGATAATTTCGGTGTTACATGAAAGGAAAATTAAAGAGCTGCCATTTTTTCTTGAAAGGTCTGTATCCATTGTTCACTCGCCCCCTATGTCAACGTTTCCTGTCGTTTAGGCGAACATCAGGTTTGTCAGGCGGCTGAAGAGAGTGGAAGTGTTTGGAGGAGAGAGCGGGGGAGGACATGCAGCAAAGGGCAGAGGTCGGATTCGAACCCACAGCCTCCAAACGTGAAGCATGTTACATAACCGTAACTAAACGCTGTTCAGTACCCGGAGTTAGACATGGTTTTTTGTGCTAATTAAAACAGACTTTTAAATGTCCGGCACTCTTTCTGGTTGTGAAGAAGCAAAGTGGGAACTTCTGGCACAACCTCACCGACTGATGCTGTTTTATGTCTTCATTGCGAGACAAAACGTCCCTTTAACGCATGCACACCAGGAGTTTAGGAAATATTATTTCTCTTGTTCATGTAAAAAAAGAACTCTTTCCGTTTCTCCAGTTTTGGCATTATAGATGACGTGATTTCAGAAGCTTCCACACAGCAGAGATCTGGTCCAACATCAGTGAGCTGACGTTCATGACTAAGACTGATTAAAAGCCTTCACCTCAGCGTGGGACAGACTCACGAACATGAGTGAATAGAGTGTAAGAGGAAACACTAAACATTTGCCCTTTGATATCTGGGGTGAACAGAGTTTTTTTTTTTTTTTTTGGTTACTGATTCATGAGGCCGATCAATGATTACAGGACAGCTAATATGGGACAGGACAAAATCCCACAGTGAGAAAATCCCACACTGTCACAGCAAGGACGAATCGACAGAGGGATGACACAGAGCGCCAGGACACACAAACACACACACACACACTTTATATTTGGTCGACAAAGACCTCCAGTGTGGGCGACCTAATTGCAGAGAAGAGAGGAAGAAAGTGAGAAGACAGAGGTAGACTCAAAGTGAAACAGGCTTTAGAGGAGGCCAAAGACAAATAAAGAAAGAGGAGAGAGAGTCAAGAAAGAGTTAAAGACTTCAGACACACACTCAAGACAAACACAGCTTCACAAGGCTGCCATTCAAGCTTTTCCTGTTCACTCAGGATGACAGTAACTTAATCACACATGTGGTGGCAGGTGGCAAGGAAGGAAAAAAACAAAACAAATAGCAGTCTAAAATGTGCATTTGCTCTTTTAATTGGAGCAGCAGAGTGTTCCACTTTTGTCAGAGTTTAATCTCCTTCGAGGAAGGAAACAAAAGCAGCGACAGAATTAGTCACAAAAACAGGAAGACGCAGGTTGGGCAATAAGTTGTGATTCACCCTTTTTACGAAAAGTAAGAATGTGACGGAGCTGCATTCTGCTACGCTGCTTCCTTCCCCACACCTGTAGGTAGACAAACAGACAGGCTGCAGAGCCAAAAGGATGTAAACAATGTAAAAGTATCACCCTTATGTGATTATTGAGCATGTCATTCCAAAACGTGGGGGCATCAATGAGTCTAAATTCGACGGCTGAAGAGATTTGTTCAGATTCTGTCCATTCAGCGTTGCACAGTCGACTTTTTGGATCCTTTAAAGGTGAAACATGGAGTAAAGATCTGGACTCAGGGCAGGCTGTTAAAGGCTTCGAAATCACAATGGGGACATTTCTTTATGGAGCTGGTATTGTGCCGTGAAAGAAAAACGTCACCTTGCTTCAAAAAGTGAAACATAAATGTTTGGCCATAGAGAGGCTGAAGCAGGCAGCCTCAGTGTGTTAAAGCACACCTGGCTGTCCTGATGATTTCCACCTGAGTGTATGTTTACTGTTTGGGAAATGTTTAAAAATGAAACAGGCGCATGGGTGTCCAAATACTTAAAGGCCACAGGTGTTGACTGTAGCACTAGCTTTCTCTTTACAGGAAATAAGAGGAATAATCACCACAGAGTAAGAGTAAATAGGTGTGTGATACTTCTGGCCTGTACGAGTGTGTACTCTCACAACATCTTAAGATCAGAGGAAAATGCACTTACACCACATCTAATGACATATTTCCTTCTTCTTCTTTATTTTATATGTTTTCATTTTGGTTAATGTCAAGTCTCTTTCATGGCTCTTAATGCTTGTAATGTTTTGTTTTTCACTCTGTAAAGCACTTTGGGTTGCTCTTACCGCTTTGGCTGATCAAAGAAAACGTGACATAAATTCACACAGTTAGTACAGTTGTTGATGTGATTAACTAGATAATAACACGGAGACAGGAGCCATTATTTAAAGCAGGTTTACATTTTTAGCACCAGAATGAAGGCGAAAAATAAACGTCCGTATTGGACCCAAAGTTTGTATAATGTTATAAAAGAAGCCATGCAGAAAATTAAAAGCTACAATAAGCATGACTTTTACATTTACTGCATTGATGTTTTGTACTTTTCAAGTCGGCTACTTTCCTCTGAGAATAAAACAGATATATTGGACTAATATAAGATAGACACAGTGGGAGTTTTAATTACTCAGTAGGCCTATATTTGTAGTAGCCGTGATGCCAGACATATTGCAACTCATTTGAAGACAAAACAGTCACGTCTTTACATTTTCGACCCAACACCTTTAAAGAAGGTGCAGAAGAGACACAAGCAGGGTGTCAAAGTGTCAATACAACATTTGTGATATGAATGATAACTCACCAATTAACAAAAGCAGTGCGAGGCTCAGTGTCCTCTGCCCGCCTAACTCCATCTTTAGTGCAAAAAATAAATAAAACAGGTCTGAATAAACAGCTTTCTTCCTCTTAAATCTGTTGTTTTCAAGCTTTCATTCTGCTTTATGCTCAAAGAACAGGCAGCAGTAGTCCACAGCAGGTATGCAGGTAAGTGTGGTTAACAGGTGTCTCCTCTTCAAATGTTTCATTAAACAAAAATAAAGTCCTCCAGTGGTCAGCTGGTGTACACTGAATACGGTTTAGTGAAAGTTGTGAACTGCATGTTGAGTTCACACAGAAGTCCTCTACAGCAGCGAGGAGAACAAGTCAGCAGCAGAGGAAGAAGAAATTGTAAACAAATAAACGGAAACACCTAAAAGTATGTTTAAGCTAACGCTGAAAAGACAAAAACAACCCGAGTATTAACCAAACAGAAACCTGTCCCGTTTGTCACGCACAGGCAGAGGCACGCACAACGCACAGGTTCGCTTTGAGCTCTACACCTGTCCTATCTAAGCCCCGCCCACCGGGACTGACGGACACGCCCATTCCATGCGGCGTGAATGTGGAAAAAGTCGATTTCCCCCCCCCCCCCCATGACATTTGACTTTAAAGGAGCACAAAGAGAACCCACCCAAGTGATAAGCTGGAGAAAGGGATGATAGAGAAAAACACACAAACCAAAAATATAATAAAACCACGAACTGGCAGACAAACGATGAAGAAAGTTTAAAATGAAAAACGAACCCAGGTAAACATAACCGGCTGTCTAATGACCTCATATAATTACCTAAATGCATTAAAACAAATACATACAATGATTAAAAGCCAACTTATTACAACAAAAATAAAGACAAACACTAAAAAGAAAGGCTAAAATGATGTTTAAATAGACTAAAAAGAGTAAGTCCACAATTAATTTAAATAAAAAATGTATTTGACCTTCATTTCAGTGTTTCTGACTTTGTGTTGTTTCGAAACTTTTGGAGGTTTTGTTGCGACACACTGTGGGGTGAGTGAGTTTCTTGTGTCCCTGAACAGCCTCGAGGGGAAACAGATCACAGTCTGAGTGCACAGAGGTTATAAATGTGTAAAACACGTAAAAAAAGACTTTTTTTTTTTTAGAGATGGTGTAAAGATGAGACTCTGGGTGAAGATGAGCTGTCACATGTAGAATCAAAGTGAAAGAGGTGAGAGAGTGTGCGATGCCCTCTGGTGCTCTCATCCGGTACAAACAATTGATTTATTGTAAGAATGCTAAAAAATGTCATTATAAACGTGTAGGTTATTGTAACATTTTATTAAATTTGAAATGAACAAGTCATGTTTTTTCACCTCTTTTCTGCAGCCTACAAAACACTTCACATGAAAATAGGATTCAAATGTTTTTTTTTTAGAGATTCATGCTTAAAAAGTGCTATTCAGAAATCAACCTTAAACTTATACAACAAAACAAGCGTGGTTCAAATACTCGAAATGGAAAAACAACAACATTTGTTACACAGAGTCAAGTTTTTTAAATTATCATGATTAATAACATCCATAATTGACATACTGGTTGCTACTGCTGCTAATACAACACATACTTTGACATTGTAGCTTTAAATCTAGCATAGTAATTGTTGTTGTTGTTGTTGTTGTTGTTGCTGCTGTGTTTGTCTCTATCCTCTCCACTTTATTATTGATGGGCACATTAAAACCCACATAAATAGGCTGATTTTGAATAATCAGAATATTTTTTAGTACATATATTTGATCCTTTAGTTCATCTGAAAACAACCATAAAACACAAAAGAGTGACCAAACCCCTGCAGGTCCACATGTAGATTTTGGTTTGCTTGATATTGTGATGGATTAAGTTATTTAACCTTTTTGTTTTAACATTTGAAACTCTAAAAACGTTTGTTCAAAAAGGTGGATAAAGTTTCACCCATACATGAACAAGCCTTCACACTAACTGTATTTCAGAGAGAAAACACTTCTCCTTAATCTAACAAAAAAGGAACAAATGAGCAGATACCAAAGATAAATTTAGACTTCTGTTTTCTGTGTAAGTTGCATTACAACGGCTTGTGAAACACAAAGCGACGTGCGGCTTACAGACAGACTCAGGCCTTGTTGTCATATGTTAAATAAAATATGCAGACATGCTGATTTTGTTTCTTTGTACAAAGAACAGAGAGGAAGAGTCGTGTATATAAACTCTATGTGTTCACACACATAAAAGTTAGCACAAGTGTCAAGCTGAAAGAGGTTTGACACTGAGTATTTTATCTACTCAGCATCCTCCCTGCATCGAATCTTCTTTAATCACATGATGGGCTTTTTATCCATTTTGATGGTCTCGTAGAAATCAGAGCTCTGACAGGTCAGACCCTGCAAGACACGGACACAGAGAGAGCGATACATTAACTTTCAGCACGTGTTTGCAAAACTTCTGCTTCGAAGTGTTATTTCTCTGCAGGGAGGTGAATAGATTAATTGGTCACCTGTTACCTGCCCAACATGTGCCTCTTTAAATATCTTTTTAAGCATTATAAAGAGAAGTCTCACCGCATAGATGCCTCCCTCTACGGGCTTCTTCTGTGGGACGGAAAATGAAAAGCAAGATTTGGTCAAATAAAACATTAAAACATTCACATACTGCAGAGAACACTTTTATCTGAAGGGACAGTAGCTACAACACGAGCGGAGGAAACAACGTCAGCAGTAGCAAACAAACAGCTCTCAGTCTGATTGGACACACAGGTGTTGACAGTGACCAGAGGAAAAGCACGACATCGACAGCTGTTAATGAGATCTCTAATCAGCATCAAAACCATCCTGAATAACACTGTCATTATAAAACAACACCATCAACATCATCATCAATACGGTTAAATGTGTCGGTGTTCATGAAACAGCTGGGTGTTTAGGTTTTCCTTAAAGGTGCAACGGGTTTTCTGCAGCTCAAAATGGAGTTTGGAAGTTATATCCTAAACTACTTGTTATTTCATGGAGCTGTTGAGTGTTTACAGACAGCATTTTAAAATTGAGTCGGGTTGTTTTTACAGGACGTGGCTTAATATATATATATTTTTTCTGTTACACTCCTTAGGGCTGTGTTTTGACTTTTTCTATATGTGCAGACGTCAAAGTAAAATAAGTAATAAAATAACATCATGAATATTGAGTATTTACTCTTTTGAAAGCGTTACCGTTGAATTTAATTCACTTTGCATGCATGTTACATACGGCAGGATGTGGGACCTGACACATTTGTTTTGTGTGAAGAAACTCTGGTGGAAACTCTTAGTGTCAATAAATAATGTAGGTTGGTGGTCAGCTCAAGATTACAGGAAACAGACAGTTGTTTTTAAAAAATATAGAAGGGTTGTTTTCAGTGAAATGCACCACAAAAATGAAGCAAAAGCAAATAAATTCCTTTTAACAAACACATTGAATCCTGTGTGTGCCGCTTGGATGAACTTTATAACAATCAGAAAGGACAGACATTCATTTTACCTCAGGGTTTTTGGCAGGCCTTCTTTGGCACGGACTCATCTGTGTGAAATAATCCAGGAAAACATCCATGATTAAGAGGTTCAAACATGTACATGCAGACATTATTAAAGGAAGTTAATCAGTGACCTATCTTGAGCTGGGAGGAATACGGAAACGTTCAACAGAACATGAAATGTCACTTCAATTACTAACAACGCAAAGTTAGAAAACGTGGAAGAAATTCAACAGAATGATCAATTATTCATTTTTTCTGCACTTTGTGAAAATTGCCCCGAGACTTTCATGATATTTCTAGTAAAAATTCTAAATCTATCTTTTTTAGTGTGTTATAGGTCTAAAGTAAAGTTCATACAATGGCATAGACTAATTGTCCTCTGTTTTCTGGAGTTCCTGTTGATCTTACCCTCAGTCTGTAGTATAAAACTGTTAAAACAATGCCGTAAAAGATGAGAATCCCATCCAGAATGTAACAGTAGGTCATGTCGTCAATGGCCTCTGAACACAGAAAACACAAAGTCTCCATCATTCACAATGATCATCATCACCTCCAGCAGAACATTTCAAACAGTTTCTACGGCACATCATCAAACAAAAAGGCGCTACAGACAGCGAAGAAGACATCCAACACAACAGAGCCAGAAGAAACACTTGCTGCTTCTCACCGGCGCAGGTAAAATTGATCATCACAAAGGCAGCGATGAGCAGCGCTCGCACCATCTTACCGAGTGGGCTGTAAAGATGAAGGTGAGAGGGGGTGCTGATGGTCTCTTTATGTTGTTCCTTTCGTCAGAGCGATCTCTTTAAAACGCCGCAGCAGTGAGCTTTGTGATCAAACAGAGAACAGGAAGTCCGGGGCTCTCTGTCCGTTTTTTTCAAAGCTGTCAAAACCACACGCCTACCCACAATGCCATTCTGCCCTGACTTAAGTTCCTCTCAAACACTTCTTAAAAAAACTCTACTTCGCTGTGATGATAAGATCAAGTAAGACAACACTGATAAACAGAAACCTAAAAACTAAACACTATGCGCCATCACATGCTGTATTTCACAACAGCTTAAAAAAGCTGAAGACTTCTGCTTATTATTCCTCTTCCAAACAAAAATTGTTCAACTCCCGACACGTCTTAAAAAAAAAGGCAACATAAAAAGGAGACATAAGGAATAAATGGTTTAATGATGCAAAAATGCCTAGCACACTATACAAACTACAGTTACCAAAAGAAGAAAAAATACAAGACAAATCTACAATTTTTTTTTACAAGCCACTTTGTTTTTAAAAAGTAAAAACATTCAGAGAAATTGCATCATCATAACTTAGGCACCTTCAAAATGATAGAAAACAAGTTATTATAAAAAGGTTCTGAGCGTGAAAGACATGTTTTAGCATGCACTTTGAAAAAAACAAACAAACATCTGCTTCCAGATGAAATGTCAAACACATCAGGTCCAGTATTTGGATATTTCTAGAAGTGTAAAGGGATTTTTTTGAACCGTGTCTAAACTGTAAAGAAACTCAAACAGTGAGTCGCGTCGTGGCTCAAGTGTCAACGCCAGGCGAGTTTTAGCATTACAGTGAGTTTTCAGGGAGGGGTCAGCGTGAGGGCAGAGATGCTTCCGTCGCTGCTCCACCTCCTGGTTTGAAATAAGGCCGTCATTGAGGCATCGATGGAGGCAGTGCGGTCACTGTGTTTGTTTGAGCTGGTGGCACAAGGCGAGGCGGTGAGACGCTACTGCTGCAAAAGCAGCTGCAGAGGGGAGGTACAATCACACGTCTGTTTTTTTTTTTGCAAGAATGCATTAAAATGCAAAAAAAAACTACCATAAAAAGTGAGATGATAGTTTGACTACAGCTGCCAGTTCAGGACAGAAGTTATTAAGTGTAGATTGTACAAATCCTGCAACAGACAAAGACCCTGTTTACACCTGGAATTAACATGTTACCTGTATCATATACCCAGTTTACACCTGGGTTAAGTCTTTTGCATTTCACTGTACTGATATTTGCATCATCACTTCTTTTTCTTTTAAAGCTCCTGTGAGGAAGTTTTGGTCTGGTTAAATAAAAAAACAAAAAAAAAATCAGACTGCAATGAACACTGATGCCTTTTTATGAGCTGCAAAAGCAAACAAGACCATCAGCATAAAGACTGGCCATTTCCTTATTTGTTATTTTAAGCATCTGAAACTGCTGCGGCGGGGTAGGCGCCAGATAAAGTGAGCTCCAGCATGCAGCAGAAACACTTTTCACAGAGGATATTCAAAACAAGGGGACACGTGTCAGTTTAAAGAAAGCAGGATGATATGTTTTTGGGGAAAGAAAACAGGTTTTAGACCTTTACAGGATCAAATAAGGAAATGCATATAATGTAGGGTTATGTCCACAGGGGGGCGCCAAAAGCAACACAAACCAAAAGTTCCTCACAGGTGATTCTACTTAAAGAAATTTAGTTTTTTGGGCACGAGAATTTTCTGAAAGATCTTAATCTCAGACATTAAAGGTCGACCCCTGCTAAGAGTTTGAGAGCTATGAAAACACCAAAGACACCCGGGACAAATTCTTCACAAATCTATTGTAAAATGTAACATTTGTAGGTTTCAACTAACCAAAAGAAAAGATGCATTAGTGGAGAGTGTTGTGCACTTTTAAAGGATGCATGAGTTGGGGAGGTTTAACAACTCATGTCTTTGTCTATTTTCATCGAAATAAGGCCACATGGTAACCACACAACCATCACACAATGAGAACAGCTGAGAAGACCTGAGTTAAACAGCAGTTTAAAACAGCAGTCTGAGGTTGTGTTGAAGCTTGCTAGCTTACAATGACAGGAAGTGGTTGTGTTAAGCAAACATTTACTTATTAGAAATTGGTTGTTTAAAAAAAAAAAAAAAAAAAAAAAAAACTGAACACACATCAATTAAGACCTCCTCCAATGACAATCGAGCCAATCCAAAGTGAATCTGGCTTCTTAAAATGAAGCTCAGTTGATGCATTATTCACACCGTAACAGTATAAATACTGCCAAGCCAAACTAATTTTGAAACAATCCGACTCTGATCTAAATTCAAGTTTGTACAGAGTGTGTAATAAAGATCACAACTTCAGGGGGAGAGAAAGTGTCGAGAGCTGGCCAAGTTGGTTTTCTCGTCTTTTCATTTAAGAAGATTTCAGAATAACTTAAGTTAGGCATTTCTGTTAACGCCAGATGTAAAAGAGGTCTTTGTTTTGTCGTCTTGCTAAAAACTGTAAAATGATTCGTAAAAGAGCCAGTGTAGATAAAACAAAAGCTGCATATGTTGACAAAAATAAAAACAACTCAGGAACGTTCTTCCAGGTTTCTTTACAGTGAGATAAAAAAAGATGTTTTGGCCTTCAGGCCGCCGAAAAGCCTCGTGTTAATGCAACGCACATAATGCTACATTCTGTAAATAGAAAACAACGTCACACCCTTTAATATAAAAAGTCCTCATCCTGTCCAAAACGTCACACTGACAGGGAACGGAGAGGCAGTGGTACATTAGTGTTGCAGTCTGCACAGGTCTGTTTTTAAGACACGAGAAAGAGGAAGTGACACGAGTGATGTAATCCCCCTCCTCTGGTGTGTGTGTGTGTGTGTGTGTGTGTGTGTGTGTGTGTGTGTGTGTGTGTATATATGTGTGTGTGTTGATTCAGCACAGCAAAGTAGTCCAGTGGTTACAGCAAAAAGAAAAAGGCATAACGAGAAAAAGTCCCCTTTAGATATGTTTTTTTTTTTTTTTCATCGTGTCATAAAGAGGTAAAAACAAGAAGAGGAAAATAGTCAAGGCATCCGTTTGATGGACAATCGTCGAGCTGATCACAGTTTGATATCAGAGCGTCTGTAGAGGAGGACTCGCGCTGTCCTCTCCTTTAATGTGTTCTGTGTCAGAGACAGGGAGAATTCGTGGATTTAAGAGGATCCTCTGGCCTCCACGTGTCCGGCCTCATGAGCGAGATCCAGCCGAAAAGAGAACGAGTGTGTTAAAAACACAGGAAGAAGCCGCCATGTTTTACACCGAGGTCTCCGACTGCAGCCTCATCACGAACTTGTGGCTCTTTGGGTCGATGAACTCCTCCCCGAGACGCAGGAAAGGAAGCGGCGTCACCGTGACGACCAGGGAGAAGTCGAGGCGTCGCATGGAGAAGACAAGACCCTGACGCAGGGCCGAGGTCACCGGCTCCTCGCTCACGAGAGTCCACTGGCGCCCCCTGCCGTTCTGCTGCTGGTACTGCATGGTGGGTCCGGGGGTGAGGTAACGCTCCAGGAAAGCCTGACCGAGAGGATGGAGGAGATTTATTAAAATCATGTTTGAAACAATGCGTGTTGCTACAGAGTCAAACTATATCAAAGATGTTTCATTTCCCAAAAACATGCTTCTTCTTCTTCTTCTCACCTTGGGCGTCATGTTGTGTGTGATGCAGAACTGCAGGTGTGTGAGGATGCTCTCCATGCTGTGGAAGGCCTGCTGCCGGGTGGTTCTCAGGTATTTCTGCATGGCGCGCGCCATCGGGGCAAAGATGGCCTGAGCCGCCTCCCTGGGATCCATCACCTCTCTGGGGTGTTTGGGCGACGAGGCCACCTCCTCTTCGTGGAGACGCTTGATGTGTGTGAAGGCCTCTTCCACCGCCACAACCAACCTGGAGCGTGGACAGAAAGAAAGCGACAGCTGTGTGGTTAGGACTCAGCAGAAACCCTCTGGGAAAAAGACGATTCTCAAGATGTTTTTAAATCAGGCCTGAAGGCTAAAGCAGGAATAATCAGAACAGATCTGTGCTCTGAGGAAAACAAATAAAACGGCAAGAAAATAATCAACAACCCCAAAAGT
Source organism: Symphodus melops (assembly GCF_947650265.1). NCBI lineage: Eukaryota > Metazoa > Chordata > Actinopteri > Labriformes > Labridae > Symphodus > Symphodus melops. The sequence continues at coordinate 24,365,649 of NC_136697.1, read as the reverse complement.
CAGAATGTTACATTTCTAATCAAACTGGATTCAGGTGTTGAGGATTTTCACACCCGACAGTCAGAAGGAATTTAAACTGAATTTCAGTCAGGAGTAAAACGATTCCTTCTGAAAACAGCGAGCACTTGATTTTAGCGTACTCTCCAAACTGCTCCCCGGGTGACTTAAGTCAAGAGGACGTTTCTACACAAGAGAGAGAAAACTGCAGAATCTCCATGTGAATCATTACTGCTCTCTTGTGTTGTTACAGGAAGATTTTGGACCAGAGTTTGGTCACTCCAGCGAGGATTTATCTGCACATTTTCATCCAATAATCTTTATAAAGACGATCCTTTTCATAATGAACTAAAGAGTCGATCAGAATAAACCTTCTGTCGTATAAAACAATAAATGTGTGCCGTTGTTTTTGTTTACACTTGAAGCGACACAAAAGGCGGGAGGTCGGTGCTGAACTAATGATTGCTCAGGTGAGGTTTCAGCTGGTCTCATTGTTTGCCATTAAGAAAGTAACTATTTAACCAGCCAGCTGCTGCTTCCACCTATCAGCAAAGAGAGCGACGCACACTGGTTAATGTGTGAGACGAGACGACAGGCTGAGGGAGCAAAAGGTCAAACCTGAACCAAAACTCTCCCTTCTCATTCTTGTGCACTGCGGGACAAACTGCATCTTGTCGCGTGTTCTGACGTGGCCATTGTTCTGCCGTGACGCGTCGACGATGCATGCAGTCAAACTGAGTGCATCGGTTTCAGACAAAAACACATTACAGGGAGCGTTCGGCCTAAAACCACCACTTATCTCACAGCTTAAGTGGCGCTAAATCTTCTCTCTGTGCATCCATAAAGACTATTTGTCGTCTGGTATTTCTCAGTGGATTTTCATTGTCTGCTGCTGCTGCTGCTCCTCCAATCACACCTCACAGTCAATCCCTTGTTATCATTTGATATCAGTCATGTATAGATGAGGACTCTTTTGTTTTGTTTTTTCTGACCTGGCTTTACGTTTTCGGACCCTGCGGTCCATCTCTGCTTCCTCGTAGTAAAACTCGTTGTGCGAGTTGTCCCGCCTCCGGGCAGCGGCTGCGATCATGGCCCGGGACTGTCCTGTGGAGTTATTGGTGGTGCTTTCTGAAAAAGAACACATACAAGAAGCTGTAGAAATATAGCTAAAAGACCCAAAGTCATGTGGAATAATTTCAGGTATCAGATTTGTCGACAGTAAATGTCACAGCATCTTTCAGTCTGTCGGCTTTAAGTGCACAAACTGGTGATGCAAACGTGCGTCAGAGTCATGACGAGGCTGTACTTACCGTCCAGAGAGTAAACCTTGAAGCCCGTCATCTTCTTGGACAGGATGGACTTGGGCAGGTTGAGCAGAGCCGGGTTGTAGACGGGGAAGTCGTTGTAATAACGGTCCAACACCCAGATAGCCGCCCGCTGGACGCTGAAAACACACAGTGTCAAAGCTCAGAGCGCAGGCGGGACAACACACACGTCACATTTTAATATGTCAGTTCGACAAAATCTTCTAACAAATGCATCCGCCAAATTTTGCTGATCAACCTAAGATGAAGGATTTCCATGTCTTCATCTGCTCTGTTAATGCCCCTGATATGTATTTCACTGCTTTTGTTCTTCAGCTCCAGCATCCACCTGGAAGATTGAAGATATTTTCTCCCCCCGACTGTCTGAGTGTGAAACACATCTGCAGCCTATCTGGATACAGAGCTCTGACTATGTTGTGCTTCTCGTACACGACTGTCCTAAAAAGGGTGAATGTAGTTGAGTAACCTTGTTTGCAGTCTTACATTTGGTGCAGGCAGTTTTTAACCAGATATAAATCCATTTATAAAAATATATAATATATATAAATCCAATTCTTTAAAATGTCATTTGGCCTACTAGTGCTACTGAGTGCTACTCTCCTTTTATTTAAAGTCTGACTAACCTGAGGTGTCCCACGTTGTAAAACCTGCTGGCTCCGTCCGTGCTCCTGACCACTTTGAGACAGAAGGCCGGCTGCAGGTGTCGCACCTCCAGCAGCACCAGAGCCAGGTACTGAATGAAGAGCAGAGCATCAACCAGAGAGGCAGCGTACTCAACAATCCCCCTGTAGTCTCTCTCCCGCGGCTCCAGCACTCGCACGCCATAGAACAGCCAGTACGACGCCACGAATAGAAACACCAGCACCATCAGCAGGCAGCGGAACACGAAGAAGCGCGGCAGCGTGGCGCGAGGCGGGCGGAGGAACAACGCCCAGGAAGAGATGAGTAAAACCAGGAGCTTGAAGGCCAGAGAGACGTAGAGGCCTTCACACGGCGTGCCGCAGGGCTCGAGGTCGTCCCGCCACACGACCTGTGGGAGGATGAGGAAGGCCAGAGGCGTGACCAGGGCGAAGAAGCTCAGGCAGCCTCCCAGAGCCGGACCCACAAAGCGTTTGCACTCGAGCGGAGTGGACTCCTCCAAGTCTTTGGTGACGCGGGTCAGGTCCTCGTTAGAGATGCTGTGTTCCGACGTGCCGGTGACCACTGTGGTGGTCTCGCCCCAGTTATCATCCTGCCAGACAAAAGAAAAAGAAAAGATTTATGTGTGATGAGAACAAATATCCTCTCCTTAAATTACAAACGAGCACCAAATGGGAAATCCAAGTATTAAAGAAGGAGTCACTTAAACGCAAGAGATTAAAATAAAAAGAGATTTATCAGAGACTCAGGTTCATGTCGCTCGCACTAACCACACTGTACCGACACTTAGTCCTCACTGTAATGTAAAAACACCTCATTATATAAAGTTTAATACATGTAAACCATGACAGGCTGCAGCTGGTAAAGAGCCGTCTGTGGAGTTTACTCAGAAATGAGCTCCAAACATGAGAAGGCCGAGGCCACAAACAGAGGTCACCGATAAGTGGCCGAGGTCACTGACTGACCCGTTCATCTCCTCGGGTCGACTCCGCATCCAGCAGCGGCTCTCCAGGAGTCTGAATCGTGACCGACTTGTCTCCACGACTGCTGCCATCTCTGCTTTTCGAGCGGTGACGATCCCTCCGATCCCTGCGGGACAAAAACAAACGGCGACGTGTGGAGTCAATGAATGCTGAGCGGCGTTCGTGTTTTGCCTCTGAGCGGCATCTGAATGGTACGATGGTTGAGTGTGAGCGTGCGACTCAAAAAGGATTCAAAGAGTTTACTCCGTCTTCACGCTGATTTAAATAAACATGGTAGGAGCCTTAAAGAGACAGAACTTCTGACTCATCCGTTTGAACCCCAGTTTATCTACCTGTGTTTGCGGGAGCTGCGGGAGTGGGAAGACTTGTATGAGTAGCCCGAGTACTGCGACTCGTTGTCCATGTCTCGGGTCGGCGGTGAGCGGGCTTTACGAGCCCCGCCTCCTCCTCCTCCCGCCGTGCTGCGTTGCTCGCCGACTCCTCCCAGCTGGCTCTTGCGCTCGGAGATGGACTTGGTGGAGAGGGCCAGGGGCAGCTTGAGCAGGTCAACCTTACTCCTGAGGGAATCTATCTTGGAGGCCGACGAGCAGGAAGCAGGAGAAGAGGGTGGGGAGGAGGTTCACAGCAGGGGGGAGAGCCGAGGAGGGCTGTAATCTGAAGGAGGAGGAGAGAAGAGAGGGAGTCATGGTCAATACATCGAAAAGCCCAGAAATGTGTTTTTACACACGAAAGGCGTCAGTGCATCTTCAAAAAATTTAAATTAAAAAAAACTTGATTTGTCCCCGGGGGGCAATTTAGGCTTCATGTTAAACTGGTCAAAGCTTCCTCTTGGGATGACAGCAGTCAAGTCACAACAACTCAGGAAAAAGGCATAACACAACTTTAACCCAAACATGTCACACTCAAACACACAAGTAGAGCTCAAGTAGAGCAAATCTAAAGTTATATATAAATCTAAGTTAATACAGCTGAAGCTGAAGGGGGGGCGACAAGCAGCAGGTCAGATTCAAACCTGAGGCTGCTGCGATGAGGAGCCTCCAAACAACAACTGCAAGGCCATCATCAGGGGGGCCTTTATTAAACGTTCAACAAGTCACCTCTGATCAGTTTACCACAAATCAAATCAACTAATCCAACCCGACCTGCCTGACCACGACCAAACTACAGAGCTCTAAAGTTAGCTAAGAAATGACTCCACATCTTATCTGGAGACGCTTTACAAAATGCAAGAAAAAGACTTGTGTTTTATGATCTACAAAGAGCAGACTTGAATCCATCACCAGCAGTAAGTAACATTTAACAAGGTTACAGCGGAGAGATCAAACCTCCTCTAAAGAGGCAGGAACCTCAGACGTCTGCTGACACTGTGCCGGGCTCGGAGGGAGATCCAGGACAACAACAACGATCAGGTAATTATTGATCTGAAAGATGTCAGATAGTTTCATTTGTCTGGAATTTTAAAACAAGTTCTCAACATGTCTTTCAGTCATGTGACGAGGCTCTCTGGACATTTGTGGATCACGTCCTGCTGAACGGAAGAAAACTGGCGCCCACGCCTACAGCGACGTGTAATCTGGGCCCTCGTTGACGGGCAGATCTTCAATCTACTGTATTTCTAATGTTGACAAAATCTCCTTCTGGTCTTTGGTGTTTTTTTAAAATGGATGTCATTGTGTAGGTGCACAATACACATCATGTAAAAGCTGCGATTAACTAAAACCAACCAGATACATCGTGCATGTCTTCCTAAAATCACTTCTTGTGAAAATATGTTTCATGGGGGAAAAAAGAGGAAAGTAAAGTAGCAAAAACACTGATGTTCTGAATTGAGAAATCTCTGGGACATAACAGTCCCTTGAAGACTTTGTGTATCAGGTTCAGGTTTGGAGTTGTACATTTATTTTGTTTGGTGACCCTGTGAATGAAGAGTCGATCTCCCTGACATCCATCAGCTGAATGATCTGACACACATTAACCTCTTTAGTTTCCTCTCCGCCTTCTTATATCTCATCTTCCGGCTCTCGGCCGAGGTTAATCATCACACCACTGCATCTCCTCTCACAGACGAGCCGGCTTTAGCCGCAGTTGCCTCTGACACAATGGCGGCCATATTGGATTACTGTGTTTTCACAAAACTTGTTTGCCCTCTCCCTCCCTCTCGTCGTCTCACATTCCCTCCCTCACTCCCTTCGTCCCCTGGGAAACGGGGGCCTCTCCGCTGCCATGGCGATGAAAGAGGGTGTTCAGCTGGAGGGGGATTGGAGGTTGACAGTTTCCTTGGTAACCTGACCTTACGCCGCCCTCTGCCACTCTGTTCTCCACGCTGCCGAAAAAAGAAAAAAAATCGGCAAAATAGAAGTGCCGGCATGACGGATGTCGGACTGTCATATGGTGGTTAATTGGTGAAAGGTGGGTGAGGCTCCCGGGTTTTGATTGGACCGTTGTGGGAAAGGGTGCCACTGCTGTCCTGCTCTTACTTCATGTGGTTTTTCTGCTCCAGCACCACCATTGTGTTTCACTTCTCCTCAAGCCAAACACTGTCCAACCACTGATCTGTGTGTGGGACTTCTGTGAGTTTGTCCATGTCAGATTCTTTGTTTTACTCTCTTTCATTGACATTTCGTTTCAGAAAAGGAAGAACCAATAAAACCACTAAGTTTTTCCAGACTACAGAAGCTTGAAGAGCCCTGCAGAGATCTGCAAAACCTCATCAGCGTGCCTTTTGTAAACCGCAGAACTCAAGTCACTAACAGCCTCTTCACTGTGCATCATCCAAAACGCTTTTATCTCCTGTAATGGCAGAGGAATCCGCGTCTTAACTAAGAGTCGTGCTGTGCTTCTATTCCACTCTAATGCAGAGAAGTCATGCCACATGCTATCTCTACAACAGAGAGGAATCTGCCCTTTAAATGTCAGACAACATGAGCAAACACATGTTTTAGATTTGGCTGCATGACATTCACACAGAGCGATGCGCATGGAGGAAAGAGTGCAGATTCAAGCTCTGTCCTTCTGTCGTACTTTGAGGCACCTGGGGAATAGATGGTGGAGGAGGAGACCCGAGCAGAGCGACGAGCCGGTCTAAACTTATGAATGTTTGGATGGAACTAAATTATCTGCATTCATTACTGGCCTTATTACAGTGCAAGAAAAAAGAAAAGGCAGCAGGCGCTGATCGTGTAAGAAAACTGGTTTATAGGAATGCATCTTCGACTATTAGAAGTGAAATAAAAGAGAAAAAAAGCATCAACTGTTTCATGGACACAAACAAACAAGATCCTTTCTATTAGCAGCCATAAGCAAAAAAACCCACAGAGGAAAGAACCTACCAAAGAAGCATGAGTAACAGTATCATAATGGTTCAATCGAGACATGTGGGGAAAAGCAAGCACTGTGAGGATGATTAGAGATGGTCTCAGTGAGAGAGTTACACTCAAACGGCTGTCATCGCTGTCGATGATATTATGATGATGACATATATAGCAGATTTTGACATTTGATGCGTTTCAGAGACAGTGGTAAGAGTCGGACACTGGGGAGAAACAAAGTGGGTAACGACAGAAGGGGGAAGGAGCTACAGGCTGGATTCAAACGTGGCCCGCTTGCTTGGAGGACTGGGGGGGGGGGGGGGGGGGCGTGCACTCTAACCAATCGGCTACCTTCGACCTCTGCAGCCCTCTTTAAGTCAAATGTCTTAAAGTCTGTTCCTGTGACGTTTGAATTAAAACTCGAGCTTCAGGAACTCCTGACCGACCTTCTGCAGTGTTTTATAGACGAAAGGATCAGTCACATGACATTATATTGTACGATTAGATAACACAAAAACTCACACTATTAAGTGATGACTCAACACAATAACTGGAAGTCGTGACCTCTTGAGATATGAAAAGGTAACCAAACAATCAAAGGCTGAGCACTGAATTAACTCCCAGCAAGCAAATAAAAAAAAAAAACTTTATGACAGGACTGAAAGTGTTATTTAATCTGAACAAAATGCATGGCTGCTGTGCATTATGGGATTTAAAGACAAGTGGATTCAGAAAGTTTGGATCTGTGAAGGTTATAATGTGGTTCTCTGTAGTTAAAAAAAGAAAAGAGGCGTCTCTGATGTCAACATGATGTCACAGCACCTCTGCTTGACCTGTAATTCACATAATGGGACACACATGGTACCAAAAGCGTTGGAACATAAAGGCGAGGGCAGACTTCTCGAGTACAGCGACACTCAAAAGAAACAAAAGCTTGAAAAGAGCAAAGACACCAGTTTGTAGTTTTATTGCCTTGAATAAGAGAGGAGGAGGATATGACCTCAAATCTGGATCACAGACGCTCACCTTTAGATTCTTCTGTGGACCCTTTTATGGTTTGTCATCGTTGATTCTGCTGACTTGTTCCACCAATTTCCCAATTAAAGGATACATTTTGAATAATAATAACTGTTATTTAGCAAAACCACTCCGTCCTGTGGCTCTGGAGGAGGCTTCTCCGATCTAAAAGATACAACCCCACAAGGCTTCTCTCGATGTTGGCCTCTCAAAGGAAAACACTCTTCAGACACTTAAGAGAGTCTTCCTCATAAAGTAGAGGTTAGGAACTGTGAGGGTGTTTGTTATCAAGACAGGATGAGAATTATTGAAGATGCTATTCTGTTGCATTATGGGAATTATAGGATGCAGTGTTTGTGGAGCTTTAGCCCTTACGTCTGCTTTCATTTTGGACAGTTTTTAAAAATCTGTCTCTATCTCTGAAAACCCTTTAAAAAGGAAATACAGTCGTTCACTGTGAATGGTTGAAAGCACTTGCATGTTACAGTTAAAGGACTGCTGTTTTTTTAGAGCCAATTAGCTTAGCTTAGCATAAAGTCAAGGGATGGGAGTAACACACAAAACAATCCTGTCAAATGTGTTGTTTGATCCTTGTCTTAGAAAAAAGGTGTGCATTTATTTAAATTCAAGTATCTTACAACGTCTCGGCCAGAATTGGTTGCCAAGGAAACCACGATCGTGCATTGCAAGAATAGTCCAGAATATCCACACGTCAGTCTATTGGTAGAGACATTTGACAAGCGGTGAAGATAAAAAGATTTCTAGAGGTGAAGCTGGAGAAACTTTTTAAAAATCGAGTCAGGATGATCTGTTACTTTGTTTTTCAAGAAATCGAGGAGAGAGAGAGAGAGAGAGAGAGAGAGAGAGAGAGAGAGAGAGAGAGAGGAGAAATGACATCCATCTTAATTGCACTAAAACTCCACAGCGTGTTTCGTAGTTTGCCTGAAACCTTTGATGGATTTCATTCCTCTCAGACTCACCTGATTCTAAACCCTGCGACACACTGATCATTTAAATAACAGAGATTTTAAAACGTGTGGTCTGCGGCAGACTGTCTCCCTTTCTGTCCAACCGGGAGAGACAATAAGACGAAACACTTGATCTACAGAGGTGGTGTGGTCCAGTGTGGCGATGGATAAGGTTTTCCCCATTCATCCCAGTGTCCTATGGCTCTACTAAATGAGCTCCAACAGGACTCTTCTCATCGACTTCAGTCAGCAGCAGCAGCGCTCACTTTAAACTAACACACACTCTCCATATGCTCTGAACACAAATGCATCGCTTGGTTTCTACTCAGTTACTGTTCCTGTCCAGCCTTTGTTCCCCAAACAGAGGTCGATTCATCGGCTTATTTCCCCCCCATACACCACTTGTTCATTTTTCACAACCCCGTCTCAAAGTGAAAGTCTGATCCGAGAAAGGAAATGCACTCTCGTTCCCTCTGACTTTAAAAAGGTTCAGTAATCTGTGCAGGTGTGTGTGGTCTCACACAGTCATAATGTCGGGCTGCACGGCTGCTAATTTTCCCGGTTGGATGGTTTCATGGATTAGGCCAAAGGGAGAGTAAAGCTGTTAAATATCTATCATTACCTCATGGAGAAGATGACTACGTTTGTGCATCAGCTAAGCTGCTAATGCTACCTCATAACAAGAACACCAGATATCACACAGACAGTGCAGTGTATGGCATATTTAACATCCCCAAAGATCACTTTTTTAAAGTGTTTTAAAAACAAAATCTAATTTAAAATGTAACGTGATTATTAGGACTGTGCTCCAAAAAAAAAAAAAAATTGATACAAGCAATATGGTCATGTGCTCCATCGACGCAGATGTTACAGAATCAGTTCACAATAACACCAAAGCAATCGCTCTGGGATGAAGATATGTTGACGTGTTAGGATCCTTAAAAATGTGTCTGCTGTTTCTCTCAACAAGGAAGAACAGATCCAAATCCAAAGTAAAATTATGTATTCCACAGCGTTAATGATTATGGTCTGGTGCTGGTTTCATTTTTCTGTCTTCATGATCAAATCCAGTGATGTAACATGTC